>NW_026878776.1:0-249029 GCF_032173495.1 Musca vetustissima | reverse complement strand
CGGTGATGATCACATAATCCGTGATTGTTGTTTATGGTATCCTATGGTCGGCCCCGTCCGACTATACTGCTCCGCTCACTGGTTTCATAGCAGGTTGGGTTTTCCGAGCCTCAACCCATTTTTTTTATAGTTGTTATGCGTGAACTGGCGGCACATATTAGCTCACTATTTCATCGGGTGATGAAAATAGCTCCTCAGGTGGCACCAAGGGGGACCAAGATAAGCCTGGACTTCGCCATGTTAAAACCAATCAGAGCCGTTGCTTGGTATCTATCATCCCCTACGCCACCCATAAAGAAAAATCGCCCTTCCTTGTTTATCCGACCCTCATAATTCTAATTATCATCTGTAATTTTATTGTAAATTTTTACATCGCTCTATCTCTCTCTCTTCCTATATATCTATTCTAATTTACACTAATCATTATGACCTCGTTGCGAGAAGAGTTGACACACAAAAAAAGCTAAACCCTTGTGAAAATTAACAACAACAACAAAAAGAAGCAGAAAAAAAATAAAATAACGCAAATTAAGGCACTCCTCAAAGTTGTCTACCCACACACGCACACACATAGCGACGAACACTCACTCAGTTGAAAATATTTCTTGAAAATCCTCTATTAATGGTATAAGGGGGTCTCTAATTTTTTAATAAAAATTTAAATCCGCAGTTAAAAGCCTTTAAATCCAATCACTGATTGAATGAATTTTCATTTAAAAGCCTATCGATGTGTGTGTGCCTGTGTGAGTATTTGTGTGCAGTCATATGCCGTTGGGTATTCCATTCACGACTTTGCTTCTGTGTTTGTAACGATGTGAATATGAGTGTGTGTGTGTATGTGTGCTGTGTTATATATTTGTTATCCTCATGTGAATGTGAGATGTCTGTAAACGTATTTTTGTATTTACCCAGATTTGATTAGATTATAATTTTATTTCTTTCGTTATTCTGTCGAAGTTAGAAGGCAGCAAAATGAGGATTTATGAATGTTTAACAATGGTTGGGAAAGGAGAAGAAAAATTCAGGAAATTTATCTTGAAAATTGATAATCCAAAATATTTTTTAAATTTTTTTTTCTAAATCCTAGATCTGCTCCAAAAGAGGTATTCCCAACTTCTTATAAGTCTTTAAAATAGATACCAAATTTCCTCCACTGTTCCGCTTTTAACAGAAATGTTCTATGATGATGTATAAACTCTCAAACAGACACATCCTTAGATCAGCCCCAAAATTTTCCGGAGGTGCATTTTTAACTTCTAAAAATTCTTTGAAATATTTTCCAAATTTCCTCCCACTGTTCCCTTTTAAACAGAAATTTTCTACTCGAAATATGATGAAATATAAACACTCTTACACACACAGACACACCCTTAAATCCATAAAATCTAAGTAAATAGAATTTGATCGTAATATATATATAAAAAAATAAATAAACGAACGAACTCAAGTATCATAAAAATATCCTCATAGACTGTTAATGTTATGAAGGCTTGATATGCTGCTAACGATAAGGATGTAAGCCATAAACGTTCATATGCTTGATTGTGTGTGTGTGTGTGCGCGTGCCAATACTCCTTCTTCAGATTTGTGAATTCAAATATATAAATAAAAAAATTAATATATAGACATAACGAGTCAACAAATAAAAACGAGGCAAACATTTATTAGTCGTATATTTATAACCTTAAGGGGCCTGGCTTCCGTCTTCTTTTATGTGTGTGAAATAAGATATTAATCAAATTCTGGGAAAGAAAAAACTTGAAGAAAATTCTTTTGAAATAGGAAATAAAATAAAAATGGGCTGTTAAAGAACTATTATTTTTAACATTTAACCTTAGAAAACTTAGAGAAGTGGCTATGAAGGTTAGAGAACCCGAAAAGGGTATCTCATTTCCTTTCAGTTTATCACATTATAATTTGTTTTTGTAAAAGGGTTATAAATAAAAAAATTAGTCATCCGTTTAGTTAAATACAAACATTTCTTTGAAAATTTGGTATTAGAATTTGGAATTTTTTAAAATAATATTTTTCAAGGACTCTTCTATCAATAAGGCGTGGATTTTTAAAGAATATTTTTCAAGGACCCTTCCGACAATAAGGCGTGGATTTTTTAAAGAATATTTTTCAAGGACCCTTCCGACAATAAGGCGTGGATTTTTTAAAGAATATTTTTCAAGGACTCTTCTATCAATAAGGCGTGGATTTTTTAAAGAATATTTTTCAAGGAACCTTCTATCAATAAGGCGTGGATTGTTTAAAGAATATTTTTCAAGGACCCTTCCAACAATAAGGCGTGGATTTTTTAAAGAATATTTTTCAAGGAACCTTCTAGCAATAAGGCGTGGATTGTTTAAAGAATATTTTTCAAGGACCCTTCCAACAATAAGGCGTGGATTTTTTAAAGAATATTTTTTCGAGGACCCTTCTATCAATAAGGCGTGGATTTTTTAATGAATGTTTTTCAAGGACCCTTCCAACAATAAGGCGTGGATTTTTAAATGAATGTTTTTCAAGGACCCTTCCAACAATAAGGCGTGGATTTTTTAATGAATGTTTTTCAAGGACCCTTCCAACAATAAGGCGTGGATTTTTTAATGAATGTTTTTCAAGGACCCTTCCAACAATAAGGCGTGGATTTTTTAAAGAATATTTTTCAAGGACCCTTCCAACAATAAGGCGTGGATTTTTTAAAGAATATTTTTCAAGGACCCTTCCAACAATAAGGCGTGGATTTTTTAATGAATGTTTTTCAAGGACCCTTCCAACAATAAGGCGTGGATTTTTTAAAGAATATTTTTCAAGGATCCTTCCAACAATAAGGCGTGGATTTTTTAAAGAATATTTTTCAAGGATCCTTCCAACAATAAGGCGTGGATTTTTTAAAGAATATTTTTCAAGGACCCTTCCAACAATAAGGCGTGGATTTTTTAAAGAATATTTTTCAAGGACTCTTCTATCAATAAGGCGTAGATTTTTTTTAAAGAATATGTTTCAAGGACTCTTCTATCAATAAGGCGTAGATTTTTTTAAAGAATATTTTTTCGAGTATCAATAAGGCGTAGATTTTTTTTAAAGAATATGTTTCAAGGACTCTTCTATCAATAAGGCGTAGATTTTTTTAAAGAATATTTGTTTGGACATGATGGTTGCGTCTCATTTGCGTATTTTCACGATTTGGGAGCATTTTCTCCACCGAAGTGTGTGCTGAAAGCATTCGATTTAGATCCATATTTTGACCTCCATACCTTGACACCTCCGCGCGAAATTTTTTACCTAGACCCAGCACGAAATTTAAGTGGAGAAGGGGATCGGATCATGGACAATGTACGATCAAAGGCGTCGTCTAAAAGTTTCGGTTATCAAAATCAGGGAATGTAATGAACCGAAAACTGTATTTTTGTGTGTGTTGTTGCTCTATAGGCTACAATTATAAGTCGAACATCACAATACATCACAAGTGGAAAAGAATCCCGCCTCTAGAAGTAGAAGCTGTTGACCTCTAATACATCAAGAGGATGTAAATATAGCGAAATATTGCCTAGGTAGGACACGCACAGGACTACTTACTACATACTATAGAGGATATGAATATTTTTAAAAATATCCCTTATATATGTTTTCTATGACAAGAACAAATTAAAAATTGAAAAAAAGAAAAGTCATTGACTTCGATTCGTTCTTCCTTTTTCTTAAAGTAAACGAAACTTTTCAAAATAAAGTTATGAAAATCTCTTCATTTAATATACAATACCATTTGATGCCATTAACATAAATTTATTACATATTTATGTTTATTTTATAGAAGTTCGACATATTTGAATACCACATGGCGTATTGGTAATAAAAACAAAGTTTATATTTCATTCCTGTTATTGCTCATACGCATAGCAGTTAGGTAATGCCAATAAATAAAAAAAGCAACATCTTTTTTTTTGTATTCCTGACACGGTATTTTGTTTTGGCATTCACGTGCTAAAATACGACTGATATGTATGCCAAAAAGAAAAAAAGACATTAAATTGTTGAAAGGGCTAGGCTGTTTTGCGTTTTTTGCTACAAATCAAATTAATCAATAATCCAAATAAATTACTTTTTTTATTTCAATAAAATCCATTTCACAGATGGTCAAATGCCTCTGTTCGGAGAGTTTTTCTTGTTGTCGGTAACAGTAATAAAAACATGAGTTTGTGGGTGGTTTGAGAAGATTTTAATGTTTATTTTATATTATTAATAGCATTTTATGTCCTATTCGTATTTATATTCGTTTGTTTTTTTTTCTGATACCACATGGCGTATAAGTCATAAAAAGGTTTATATTTTATATTTTATTACGTATACGCTGGGATGTCAGAAGACATCAATGAATAAATAAGTAGCTGTTGGTGTTGTTTTTGCAGCTTCTCGTTTATCAAATTGAGTTTTTTTTTTGTCTTTTAGAGTTGGTTTTTATTGAATATTATCAAAATATATGTTTATATCAGGCTTTTAGCAAATTATGATATATATCATTCGATGCGAAAATATGGATATCATGTTTTTTGTCATGCAAATGTTCTTTCTAAACAGTGTATAAACAGAAAATTTTACAAAAACAGTCGTATGGTAAGAATACATAGTACAGTTCGCTAATAGACAAACGATATTTTAGTTGTATTTTATAGACAAAACAACATTTGTTCATATAAGCCCTTCTAAAGGCTTCATAAATTCTGGAAATAATAATCCTACTCTCGATCCCTAATTGACTTTTTAGGTATGTAGATATGATCTGTAAGTATGAGATCCCCATCAACATACTTTTCTAGCAGAAGGCATAAAATATTCATGAATATATTCATTCAAGTCCTTTTCATATCTTCTATAGACAAGACTGAAATGAACATAGTCTCTTTCACATCTAATGACATAAGGACTTATAAATTTGCATTATCTACAAGTTCTCTATAGACAAACACCTTCTATTGGATATTTATAACACTTTCAAACCCAGTTTATAATATCTACGCCTAAGATCGGCCGGGCCGAAATTTTTATACCATCCACCATGAGAATGATAATCTTTAGAGATTTTGATGGGGTTCCTAGGAGAAAACTCGGACTCAGAGATCAGTATTGATATTTTTTGTCAGTGAGATTTGACAGCCAGTGAGAATACAAATTACACCCAATTCGGTTCAACAACATGTTGAAAATTCCCAATATTAATAATGGTTTGTGCGGAGTTGTGGTGATACCGTTATGAGAACCCATAATACCAAATTAATGCCAATTTGATTGAAAACCGTGCCAAAAATCACCATATTGGGGTATCACATTTGAGGGCTACCCTTAAACGTGAGTCAATATTAAATTTTTTAGTACGGAAATGTGCTATATAATGATAAACCAAAATACAAAATTAAAGCCAGTTCGGTTGGAAAATGTGTTAAAAATTCCCAAAATACCGAATACTGGGAGGTTACCGTTATATGGGGGCTACCCTGAAACTTGGATAAATATTAATTATTTTTGGGACGGAGATGAGTTATACAATAAGAACGGAAATGAGTTATAGAATAAGAAAGATAAAAATCAGTAAGGAAAGTAGTAAAGTCGGTCGGGGCCGACTATATGATAGCCTTCACCACTTTGAGTACATACAAGAGACGCTCATATGTTCAATATCCTTTCGATAGAAAAGACATGACATCTTTGTAGGACCATTGAAATAGAATGGGACGAAATTAACTACGTGAAGATATTTGATATCTGAACTAAATTAAAACAACCCATACACATATTAACTTGTTGTAACTTCAATTCGATATGCAACATTTTGTCTCAATCGGAAAACATTGACTGTATAGTGATCCATCTGAAGCGATTCCAAAAAAAAAATTGCATACATCAATCTGGACTGGACTCTGTGCAAAATGTTGCCTTAATCGGACCAATATTGGCAGTTTGATGCTCCATTTACATAAAATCGGATGAAACTATATATGGGAGCTATATCTAAATCTGAACCTATTTCAACAAATATTAGGAGCTTGGTGCTTCATTTATATAAAATGGGACTAAAATATATATGGGAGCTAAATTTAATTCTGAATCGATTCCAACAAAACTTCGCATATATAAATATGGACCTAATTCAGTGTGATGTGCAAAATTTTGTTTAAAACGCACAAATATTGACAGTCGAGTACATCTTTCGCATAAAATCGGATAAAACTATATATGGGAGCCATATCTAAATCTGAACACATATTTTGCAATTTTAATAGGCTTCGTTCTTAAACCAAATAAGTGACCTTGCCAAATTTTATCCAATTCGGATCGTCAATTCGACCTGTACTTTGTTTATAATTTAACATGGACAGACGTGTGATGAAGGGTATAAACTCTATACAATCTATCTCTTCAAAACATGTTTTGAAAATATTAAAGCAGTGAGCGGAGCAGTATATTCCAAGCCTGGGCAATATTTCGTGATATTTGCTTCCTCTAGCCCGTTTAGAGGTTAACAGAAACTTTTCCTTACTCTGACATATTTTCCGAATATTACTAATATTCAGTACAGCCTTTATAGTTAATTTTCCAGATTCCCTTCACCGTGGGTTGTCTTGTGATGTTCGGCCTATTATTGGAAGAGTTAAGAATTCGCTCCACTTCATTCCATAATTATAATCTGCTCATCACCGAAAGTTATACCATAACTGGATCCTCATGAAAAATTTCAAAGCGATCCGTGCTATATTTCCGCACTCTAGATTGGTAATGGGTTACTAAAAAATATCTTAGTACGTAAGCACCTGTAAATATTTAAGCGTAACTCCCACATCCGAGTACATACGACAATATAATTGGTATCAATTTAAAGGTCAGGCACTCCTCTTGGATATACTATCAACTTCTCGGGTCTATGTGTTTCAGGAGTAAATATATTCCCGATAGAATACAATTTTTGTCATTTTTCACACAAAAGTCAGCCATTTGACCCCCTTAATATTGACCAATCCTTATCAAAACAGGCATGCTTATTCTCTGGCCCGATCCCCTTCTCCATGCAAAAATTCGCGGTGTTTGGGCCATAATTGCGGCCTCTGGAGCGACCAGAAAAACCGACCAAAATAAAGTTTTTGCTCCATTTCATCTCATTGGCCACAACCCATCCTACATACAAGATTGGTCCATAACTGTGGCCTGTATCGTGTTTACAAATTATAATGGACGGACGGACACACATGTCTAGATCGACTCAGCTAGACGATATATGACGATCGGTATACTTAAAGGTGGGTCTAGGACCAATATTTAGCGGCGTTACAAACTTTTGGGGCTGCACAAAGCTATAATACCCTGATAACATAGTTGTGTAGGCTAAAATGACAAAATGTAGGTTATAAAAATACTCTAAAAAATCTAAGCCTAGAGCATTAAAAAAATATTTTTTTTTTTTATGTTTCAAAAATTATATTAAGACCAGAAACCTGATAAAAAATTAGTTTTCTGTCAATGTCATCCCCTGTGTATCATCTGATCATCCCTGAAAATTATAGGCGTCGCGCTGTACCATAACCGGAACTTCATGTAAAATTTTAAAGCGATCAACACAATATTTCCGGGCCCTAGTGTGGTAATGGTAATACTAAACAAGTGAAAAAGCGGTAAGTTCGGCCGGGCCGAACTTTGGATACCCTCCACCATAGTTATATTGACAGGTACTATAAATGAAAATATAGGGAACATGCTAAAAAGTGGACCTATACCGACATTTCTAAAAACGGATTATGTAAACCATAATAACAATTTTAGAAATTTTTAAAGGATAATTATACCCTCAGCCTTATGGCTAATGAGGGTGTATACACTTTTACACGATGAAAATGTGCCTCATCGAAATATTGATTCTAGTCCATGTTTCTTTGGACCAAATCCGTTTCAGAAAATTTAGATTTCATTCGAACTTTGTCCATCTTATTATTTCTTCCAAGCTAGTTCAAATTCGAAGATGGGGAATATCGGTCCACTCCTTCTGGAACCTCCAATCAGGGGCTAGGTCTAAATGCGGCTATAGTTCATTACCGAACCTTAAGTTCTAATTTTTTATCTCTATATCCTCCGCAGTTGAAATAATTACAAAAGGGTCTTAGAACCAAACTCAAAACGCGCAACAAAAAGGGAGATTTGTTACCATATACGACTACAATTCGGTTGAAAAACGCGCTCAAGAACCCCAAAATACAGAAAATTGGGGGTACCCCTATATATGAGAGCTATCCGAAAAAATGGACCTATATTCATAATATTTTGTGGAGAGATTTAGAACCTATTAAGAACTCAATGTACCAAATTTCAGCGTATTCGGTAGAAAAACGCGCTCAAGAACCCCAAAATACCGAAAATTGGGAGGTACCCGTATATGGGGGATATCCGAAAAAATTGACCTATATTTATAACTTTTTGTGGAGAGTTTTGGTACCTATTAAGAACCCAATGTATTAAATTTCAGCGTATTCGGTTGAAAACGCGCTCAAGAACCCCAAAATACCTAACATTAGGGGTAACCCATATTTAGAGGCTACCAGAAAAAGTGGACCTATATTTACAATTTTTTGTAGGGACAATAAATGCCCAATAAGAACTCAATGTACCAAATTTCAGCGTATTTGGTTGAAAAACGCGCCCAAGAACCCCAAAATACCGAAAATGGGCGGGTACTTTTATATGGGAGCTATGCCTAAACGTGGACCGATATATCCCATCTTCGAACTTGACCTGCCTGCAGACAAAAGACAACCCTATGCAAAATTTCAGCACCCTATCGCATTTCCTTCAGATGATAGCGTGATTACAACAGACGGACGGACATGGCTACACCGTCTTAGAATTTTACCCTGATCAAGAATATATATATACTTTATAGGGTCGGAAATGATTATTTCGATGAGTTACAAACGAAATAACAAAATTAATATAACCTCCATGCTATGGTGGAGGGTATAAAAATTATAAACCCGTTAATCATCATGAAATGGGTCATGATCATGTTGCCTTCTCCGTGTTAAATTTTGTAAGGTGCCGGCCATAATTGTGACCTATAGAGCAGCAAAAAAAAAAAAATAATAATAATAATAAATAAATAACATTACGCGACGTTACAAATTTTTTAAAAAAACTTTTATAAAAATTCTTTAAAAAATATTTTTTTATAAAATTGACTCTTTGAAAATAAATCCCCACCTTGAGAATAGATAAAAAAATATTTTTTGTAATAAAATCCATGTCTTATAAGAATAGTTCTTGTTAAATGCACACCTTGCCAAACTTTTCAATAAAAATCAAGCTTTGCTCTTTGAAAAAATATTTTTTTACAAAGAAATATGAAATATTAATCACTAAAATCCACGCATTAAAAAGAATGTTTAATAAAATCGACACCTTAATGTTTTCTTAAATATCGCTTTAAGTTTAAAACAATTATTATCTTATTTAAATTTACTTCCATTTCTCCCCCAATGCATTTAAAAGTCCTTAAGGAACATTCCAAAGTTTACGAAAATAAATTAAACTAATCAAAATTCTTAAGCATTTGTATGCTAATTATCGATTTGTTATTCCGCACAGCCCCAGCCAACATTCATTTATCTTTGACAAGGATCCCCAAACACCTATTACTACGTGACTGACTTAATTTAGCCGAAAAACGTATATTTAAAACTTAGCATTTTGTTCGTAATATATCTGCGGTGTACACACTACGTATTAAATATACGCATTGTATTGTATACATACAGACATATGTGTATGTGCATATGTATTTATATGCATGTGTGACATACTTATCACTCTTCATTCATCAAGATGTCAGTTAATTAAAAATGTTTATCACGTTTACAATACACACACACTCATTCAGTCACTTACGGCAGTCGTAGTAGGATCAACATCGCCAACAACACGGATGCTATTCAATACGTTACGTTGTGAGCCAGTTAGTCACTCAGTCTGTCATTCACTTAGTTAGTTACAAACTGACTGTTTGACAGAGTACAGACTACAGTGGCACACGTTTTTCTTTCTTTCCTCCATATCACGTCAGCTCCCGATGTTGCCATCGCATCTGCTGTACAATTGTGCTTTACAACACCGCACAGCACATCAGATCACACAAAACACAACACAACATCAACCGTGACACCAACATACCAAATTGGAGAATGACACGAGGTATTGCTTTTCAATACCAATTTATATATATGTGACAGGATGTAAAAATTTCCAGCAGCAGCAGCAGCAACAACAACACTCTGCCACTTATTCTTTTTTTTTAGCTGAGGTTCGTTCGTTTTTGTGTGTTTGCGTCCCAACTAAGTGAACAAAACCACATCAAACCCCAAAATCTATTTAAGGATTATTCAGTTTTTCGTTTTTATATAATATTTGTGGGTTATCATGGTATTCACCAGAAAAATTGAATGTGTCACGAAGTGATTTAAGTATTTGATACCTAGTTAGAAATTTTATTTTTGAGATGGGTAATTTTATTTTGAAGCGAAGGGAAAATGGCTTAATGGGAAATGTAAGGGAATAAATATTGAAAAAAAGTGTAGAAAATTATTTAAGTAGGGAGTATCTGTAGAAGACCTTGTATATATTGAGGGCTTTAACTTTATCTCCATCATTAGGTGCAGATTAGAAATGCTAAATTTGTTTTTTAAGAAAAAGAAATTGGAATTCCTAGTTGCAGACACTTCGGTAGGAAAATATACGTAGGACCACCAAAATACATATAACTGGACGGGATCTTTGTATGGGAGCTATGTAAAAACATGGACCTCCAATAAAAATTATACGAATAAGCTGGGAGAAAAACCAGTAAGGAAAGAAGTAAAGTCGGGCGTGCCGACTACATGATACCCTTCACCACTTTGGGTATATTCAACAGATGAATGCTAACAGACGTCGAATTCTGCAACCTATACTAAATTTTTCATTTGTTCAGTTATAGGGTTGCTTCTTACAATGGGGCAAAATTATCTAAAATCGGGCGAAAATATATATATATATATATCCAAATTTTCTATCAAAACTTTCCATATTTAAAAACTTTAGTTCGTTGTGCAAAATTTGTGTCAATTTTGTGCAAAATCGGATGAAAATATATATGTAGAAGCTATATCAAAATCTGACCCGATTTCAATGAGAATGGCAGAGATTAAATTATATGAACTACAGTTTATTGTAAAAAATTGTGTGGCAATCGGACAAACTTTGGGTCTTTAGTGCACAATTTACATAAAATCGGAAGAACGAATATATTGGAGCAATATATAAATCTGAACCGATTTTCAGGAAACTTTACACACATCACTCCAGACTAATTTCAGTACACTATGCCTAGTTTTGTGGAAATCGAAATATGTATAGGGACTTTGGTACACCATTAAATCGGATGAAAATTTATATAGGAGCTATATGTAAATCCAAACCGATTTTCACGAAACTTAGCGTGCACTATTGTAGTCTTACTTAAGTACGCTATGCCAAATTTCGTTCAAATCGAAAGATATATAAGGACTTTGGTACACCATTTACCTTAAATCGGACGAAAATATATATGGGAGCTATATCTAAATCTGAACTGATGTTCACGGAACTTATCGCACATCATTCTAGACTTTATTCAGTATGCTATACCAAATTTCGTGTTAATCGACAGATATATAGGGTCTTTAGTGGACCATTTACATTTAATCGGACGAAACTAAATATGGGAGCTATATCTAAATCTGGACCGATTTTCTCGAAACTTGGCAGACATCACTCTAGGCTCTATTCAGTACGTTATGCCAAATATCGTGCAAATCGATTGATATTAAAGAACTTTGGTGCACCATTTACCTTAAATCGGACGAAAATATATATGGGAGCTATATCTAAATTTGGACCGATTTTCAAGAAACTTAACACACAACATTCTAGAACTCATTCACTACGCTGTGCCAAATTTCGTGCAAATCGACAGATAAATAGAGACTTTAGTACACCATTTACATTAAATCGGACGAAAATATATATAGGACCTATATATAAATCTTGACCGATTTTCATGAAACTTACCATATATCATTCTAGGCAGAATTCAGTACGCTGTGCCAAATTTCGTGCAAATCGAATGATTCAAAGGGGCTTTGGTGCACCATTTACATAAAATCGGACAATACTATATATGGGAGCTATATGTAAATCTGAGCCGATTTTCCCCAATTTCAATAGGGTTTGTCCTTGGGCCAAACAAATGAGCTATACCAAATTGATTCCAAATCGGATCATAAATGGGCCTGTACTTTGTTTACAATTTAACACCAACAGACGGATAGACGGACGGGCATGAATAAATCGAGTTAGAAAGTGATTCTGTGCATATTCTCAAGAGGTACCATGAGTCTATCTCGTTTCATTTTTCATGTTACAAACATATGCACAAAGACATAATACCATGTACCACAGTGTGCTGAGGGGTATAAAAACCGTTATAATTGGTAGATTGACAATGACATTTATTTGTAGGGTGGTTCTGAAAAATTATATATTTTTTTAAAAATCAGAGTTCATTGAAAGAAACATATTCTTTAAAAAATCCAATATAATCGGTACAACGATTCTAGGGAAAACTAATTTTCTTTAAAAAATCCGAACTACTTGGGTGGTTAGTCCTTGGAAAAAATCTTTTAAAAATCCGAGATCATTGGTAGGTTGGTCCTTTAAAAAACCGCCATGATTTCTATGTTGGTCACTAAAAAAACTTTCAGCAAACACTTTTATCGGTAGAATGGCTCTTATATAATGTTTTCTTTTTAATTTTTAATCGAGCCCTCGTGTAATGTTGGTTTCTGAATGAACATTAAAAATATACATTTATTGGCAAGATGATCCTTGAAAAATATCGTTTACAAATTTACGTTTAGGTATGGAATTTCAAATAACATTATTTTAAAAATGCAAGGCTTTATTCATCACTCCACTTCGTTTTTTTTCGATCTTGAATTTTATTTATTTATTTTTTAAATAAACTATTCTTCGCCAAAAGCAAATAACCACAATAGCAAACAAAATAAACAACAAAAAAACCAACATATTGTTTTTTTTTTTTTTTGGTTGTGGTTAAAGCCATTTCTAATGAATTTTCATAAATTCCAGTGACAAAATTCCTGTAAAAGGACATGCAACATATTTTGTGTCGAACGGTTCGTTTTTTTTTTGTTATTTTTGTTTTTTATAAACAATGTGGCAAACTGTTAAAGCTCACAAACAATATGGATTTTATTTTTTTTTTAATATATTTACGATTTTATTGTTGTTGTTGGTGTTTGCACAAATCTGATTACATTGTTATGAATATTTATTTAAAAAATATTTAATAAAGAAAAGCTAAATATTTATTTGTGGATGGAATAACAACTGAAAAACAGCTCTGTTGTTGTATCGTTTAATCCAATTGTTTTATATTTGAGGATAGGTTTTTGTATTGGTGGTGTTGTTAACAAAATGAATATGCGATGAAATACGACATGGGATTAAAATGAATTATAAAGAATAGTTCAAAATATATTGCTAGCTTCAGAAATAATAGGTTTTCAGAAGCTTTAGTAGTTTTCAGGAATAAACTACAAAGACACATCTTGTATCATATATAAGTACGATAAGGTAGTACTTAGATAACGGAGACTGGAAATTATCGTCGTATGAACCATATATCATTTTTATAAATCAGGTCCATTCCACAATTAATATATTTAACTAGTCGGACGGAGCCGACTATATGATAACCTTCACCACTTTGGGTAAATACAAGAGATACTAATAATATAAAATATCCGATGTTACAACTGCTAACATGCCGGTCAACTGCGATCATTTCTCCAAATTTTATCAAAATTTTTGCTGACTGTTGCAATAACGGAACCATAAACACCATTCACAATTTTAGACAAGAAAACTATATATAGGAGCTATATCTGAATCTGAACCGATTTCAACAAATCTTCACAGACATCAATCTGGATTTAATTCAGCACGCTGTGATAAATTTGGTCTCAATTGAACAAATATTGGCAGTATTGTGATCCATTTATATAAAATCGGAAGAAACTATATATGGGAGCTATATTAAAATCTGAAACCGATTCCATCAAAACTTCCCAGCCATCAAACTGGACTTAAATAAGTACGCTGTGCAAAATTTTGTCTCGATCGGACAAATATTGTGTGTTTGGTGCATCATTTAGGTAAATCGGATGAATATATCTATAGGAGCTGTATCTAAATCTGAACCGATTTTCTCCAATTTCAATAGAATTTGTTCTTGGGCCAAACAAATGAACTGTGCTAAATTTCATCTAATTCGGATCAGAAATGCGACCTTCACTTAGCTCACAAAAATACATGGACAGACGGACATGCATAAATAGACTCAGAAAGTGATTCTATGCATCTTCTCAAACCATGTGCAGGTTGAATTTTACCGTTACATACATCTGCACAAAGACATTGCAACGCCGCGAAATATTGTCATGTGTGTCCGTCCGTCTGTCCATTATAATTTGTAAGCAGTTATGAGCCGATAGTTACGATCATTGCTTCGGGTAATGATCGGTTAATATTTAGGGGATAAAGGACCAAATACTTATTTTTTGTCTGCTTTCTAAAATTATGACCCGAACACAACAAGATTTTACATGGAGTTAGGAATCTGACTAAGGAACAAACATGTATCTTTTCATGATAATCCGTCAATATTTACCGTTCAAATGAAACCAGATTTTTGTGTGAAAAATTGCAAAATGTACATTCTATGGCATATATATCTTGTCCTGAAGGAGAAGTTGATAGCATATCCAAGGGAAGTTGATAGCATATAAAAGAGGACTGGTGGACCTTTAAATTGATATCAATTTTATTATAGTATGTATTCGGATGTGGGAGTTAACTAAGATAATTACAGGTGTTTACGTATTTTGGTTTGGTTAGTATTGCCGTTACCACACTAGAACCACACTATAAAAATGTCACGCGGATCGCTATGCAATTTTAGTTGTTGTGGTGGTGAAGGACGACATCTACAAATTTTGTTGATGATCAGATGATACTTAGAAGATGCAATAGACTAAAAATATTTTTCTGTATGGTTTCCTAGTCGCTTTAGAGGCCCCTATTGTAAACCGAACCTTACAAACGCGCGGGGGAAGTTTTGGCAAACTATTTAGTTTGGAATTCTCATCGATTACGATGGGTACATTTTACACTTCAGACCTTTTCGAAAAGTTCTTGACTTCTTGACTAAAATATTTTTAATAAATTCACGCCTTGTGTTGTTCCTAGTTGTTCTATATAGTAGGACTTCGGACAACCATGAAAGACGAACATTATTTTTAAAGAAAAGTAAACCACCAATTTCTGATCGATACTCCAAATGAATGTCGCGTTCAATCTTGGCTGAAATCTTTATCTTATATACAGATTGTGGAAAAAAATTACTCACTTGTTGGCGTGAGAATGCTACAATAACCAGTAAGGAAAGTAGTAAAGTCGGACTGGGTCGACTATATGATACCCTTCACCCCTTTGGGTATATTATATACCCTTTGGGTATATATATATATATATATATATATCCGAAAAGACGTCGCCTTTTTGAAGGAATTTTGACATGAAATTGAACGAACTTAAATATGTAATTTTTATGACTTTCTGGAACCTATGCTAAATTTCATTTGATTTGGGCAAGTTTAGAGTCGTTTGCGCACAATGGGACAGATTTGTGAAAATCGATTTAAAGCAAACTTGACACACGCTATTCGGTGTGCTGCGCCGTTTAATCCGATATATCTATATCTGAACTGATTTGAAGCAAACTTGCCATCCTTAGTGCACAATTTATTTAAAATCGGACGAAAATATATATAGGAGGTGTACAAATCATTCTAGACTTAATTCAATACGCTATGCCAAAATTCGTGCAAATCGAATGATTTTCAGAGACTTTTGTGCACCATTTACCTAAAATCGGACGAAACTATGTATGGAAGCTATATCTAAATCTGAACCGATTAATTTAGTACGCTATACCAAAATGCATGCCAATCAAAATATTAGCAGGGACTTTGGTGCACCATTTACCTAAAATCGGACGAAACTATATATGGAAGCTATACCTAAATCTGAATTGATTTTCAGGAAACTTAGCACACGTCATTCTAGACTTAATTCAATACGATACGCCAAAATTCGTGCAAATCAAATGATTTTCAGGGACTTTGGTGCCCAATATACCTTAAATCGGACAAAACTATATAGGGGAGCTATATCTAAATTTGAACCGATTTTCACGAAACTTAGCACACATCGTTCTGGACTTAATTCAGTACCCTATGCCAAATTTCGTGCATATCGCAAGATATATAGGGACTTTGGTGCCCCGTTTACCTTAAATCGGACGAAAATATATATGGATGCTATATCTAAATCTGAACCGATTTTCTCGAAACTTGACACACGTCATTCTAGACCTAATTCAGTACGCTATGCTAAATTTCCTGTAAATTGAAAGATATGTAAGGACTTTGATGCCCCGTTTACCTTAAATCGGACGAAAATATATATGGGAGCTATATATAAATCTGACCCGATTTTCTCGAAACTTGGCACACATCGTTCTAGACTCAAGTCAGTATCCTGTACCAAATTTCGTGTATATCGAGTGATATATACGGACTTTGGTGCACAATTTATATAAAATCGGACAAAACTATATATGGGAGCTATATCTAAATCTGAACCGATTTTCATGAAACTTTGCACCCATCATTCTGGACCTAATTTAGTACTTTGTGCCAAATTACGTCCAAATCGAGAGGTATATAAAGACTTTTGTGCCCCATTTACCTTAAATCGGACGAACCTATATTCGGGAGCTATATCTAAATCTGAACCGATTTTTCTCAATTACAATAGGGTTCGTCCTTGGACCAAATAAGTGAGCTGTGCCAAATTTCATCCAAATCGGATAATAAATGCGACCTGTACTTTGTTCACAAAAATACATGGACGGACAGACGGACGGACATACGGACAGACGGACATGCGTAGATCGACTCAGAAAGTTATTCTATGCATATTCTCAAAAGGAACCATGGGTCTATCTCGATTCCTTTTGCCTGTTACAAACATATGCACAAAGACATAATACCCTATACCACAGTGTGGTGAAGGGTATACAAACCTTCAATTCAGCCGTTAATTTCTAAATTAATGTTCTAAAATAGTTATAGATCAATAGCCTATAACTTAAAGGGGACATAATATTTTCTAAGGTCTTTGTCAAAACATAATTCTATGCACAAATATTTTAGTAAAAATGCTCCCCACCATACAATAATCCGGAATGGCCAATTACAGCCTCTATGGTGGAAATATAGGGTTAAACCCTTAAAAATACCAATAATGGGGCGGGTCCTTATTAGGAAGCTATTCTCCCCTTTTTTTGGTAATTAACAGATTTCATAGATATAATCGTAATCTAGGAAATATATAAGCCAAAATGACCAAATTAAATCCTGATATATCAAATATATCACTCTTTGCATTCAGCCACCCACCCATAAAAACCTTTAAATATTTAATTTTATTGGTAGTAAATTTATTTTTTTTTTTATTTTTATCGCCAAGAAATTAACTTTTTTATTATTTCAAGTGACATATAAAAACCCACACACACACACAACAGCATCAACAACAATAAAAAGGGGCCTAATAAAAACATCACAGATTTATACAAAAATAATGAAGAGTACCACAACACACACACAGACTCACTCATTTTAATGAATATATTAAAATATTTACAAGCGACCCCCTTAACAATTGTCACACACACACATACACTCAAACACCCATTGCTACATGACCCGTTTTCCAAAGTAACAACTTTTGTGTACTCAGCTGCTGTTGATGGTGCTACCGCTGCTGCTGCCACACATGACATATCACTTGCACATAATTATATCTAATCTATCTCGTTGTGTGACAGTCAAATTGTGGCAAACTGCATATAAACAGAGAGTGGCACACTGCCACACACACACACATACGCCGAGGCACTTCAAAATTGTTGGAACATGTGTAACATGTCCAAACACACACACATACACACTGACTGACATACTGAAACCCATATGAACAATTTAATATAGATATTCATTATAGACAGACAGGCTGGCTGGCAGCCAGACAAACAGACAGTAGGTTAGTTAGGTAGTATCCTGAAAATTTAACTGGTTTCCATGACACGAATAGCAGTGGGACACCAAAAAGTTATCCTGTCATTGCTTAGTCATGTAACTCAAACAAACAATCGCACACACACACATACACACACGCTCGCTCGCTCTCTCCCATTTGAACATAATTAAAAGTAACAATTTACTTGAGGTACTTTCGGGGTGTTATCACAAAATTACGAAATTAATTCCATGCGGAGTCGGTGGCGTGGCGAGAGAGAGAGAGAGAGGTTAGCAACCTCAACAATTTGCATGCACATACGATATTGTCAACATGAAATGTTTTTGGGTGCAATGACAGATGTTGGGAATCAGGTGTGCAGGTATGGAACAGTGAAATATTGGTGATTTTTTTTAGAGATAAAATAGATTTCAGATATATATGGTTCTTCGAAGTCTACTATAGCATCAAAATAATTAAAGAACAGTGCGGATATCAATTATGTATTAAAAATCATTTCCATTCGAAATCAGAGATCTTTTACAAATTGAACCATTGAGCCAAACAGTATAGCCACACGGCCAAATTGTACCCTACACTACTACCACTGAACTTTACTTACTCACTTAGCTGGCTTGTGACAGACCTTTCGTTCCAGCCGAGCCGAGCTTAGAAAAGATTTCCAAGCGCGTCGGTCTTTTGCGCAGTTTTTCCAATTTGAATGACCATTTTCGGCAATATTGTCTTCGACTTGATCTTTCCATCGTATTTGTGGCCTTCCCCCTCTGCGTGAACCATCAGCTGGTTCGCTTTTATATGCCTTTTGGGCTGAGGCATCTTCATCCATTCTCACAACATGACCTAGTCAACGTAGTCACTGTAGCTCAATACGTCTAATAATGTCGATGTCCGCGATAAATTGTAAAGTTCGTGGTTCATTCGACGGCGATATTCACCGTCAACGCAGATCGGCCCATAGATCTTTCGGAGAATTTTTCTCTCAAACACTATAAGAGCTGCCTCATCTGCTTGCGTAAGTACCCATGCTTCTGATCCATATAACAGCACGGGTAGTATAAGCGTCTTGTAGAGTGTGAGTTTGGTCTGGCGGGAGGTGGCCTTGCTTTTGAGTTGTTTGCTCAGACCATAGTAGCATCGGTTGGCCATCACAATCCTTCTCCGAAATTCAAAACTGATGTCATTCGTTTTATTTATGGCGGTACCAAGGTATATAAAATATTTAACTACCTAGAAGCTGTAGTTCTCAAGTTCCACAGTTAGTCCGAGTCTACTGGACGTCCTACGCGTTGATACCATCAGCTTTGTCTTCTCGCCGTTTACTGCCAGACCTACTTTGGCAGAATCTTTCTCAATTTGTTCAAAGGCGGCTGTTACTGCTCTCAATGTTCGACCCATTATGTCGATGTCATCGATGTAGACGAGTAACATGTGTTGTTTGGTGTACAGAGTGTCATTTCTGTTCACTTTTGCCTCTCGTATGACCTTTTCCAGCAGGATGTTAAAAAGGTCACACGACAAACTATCACCTTGTCTGAATCCTCGTTCGGTATTAAAGGGCTCCGAGAGTTCCTTTCCGTCTTTAACTGCTGATATTGTGCCAGTTAAAGTTATCCTGCATAGCCGAAGTAATTGCGCAGGAATGCCAAACGCAGACATGGCTTTATATACCTCTGAACGGATAGGGCTGTCGAATACGGTTTTATAGTCGATGAATAGGTGGAATGTGTCGATGTGTTTTTCGTGTTTTTTTTTCAGAATTTGGGGCAGATTGACAATCTGGTCAATGGTGGATTTACCAGGTCTGAAGCCACATTGGTATGGTCCAATAATGTCATTGTCGTTCACACAGTACGCTGGATAGCACTTTATATGCGATGGGAAAAAGACTTTTTCCTCTGTAGTTGGCACATATCGTCTTGTCTCCTTTATTTCGCACGGGACACAGGAGGCGGAAGTTCCAATCATTGGGCGTGCACAGCTGATGCATGCTTCTTACCAACATCTGACCACCAGTCTTGATAAGTTCGGCTTGTAAACCATCGGCACCTGCTGCTTTATTATTCTTCAGCCTATTGATTGCTATTCTGACTTCATCTTGGCTAGGCGGTATACTCTCCATACCGTCATCTATTATTGGTTCTGGGGTATCCACTTCACCGCTACTATTTGATACCAGAAGTTTTTCAAAATGCTCCTTCCAGGTCCTTAGCACGCTGTCTGTATATATCACCAGGTTTTCTTCTTTATCTCTACAGGAGGATGTGCCTGCAGCAAAGCCTCCGTTTGGTGTTTTACCCGTTGGTCGAATTTTCGGACTTCATTCTGACTTCTGTACATCTCGATTTGCTCATGCTCACGTTTTTCTTGCTCTTTCTTCTTTTTTCTGAAAATACGTTTCTCCTTTCTCTCCTTTTCTCCCGATAGTTCTCCATCGCATTACATGTTGCTACTGTCCACAGAGTTGCCTTATACGCTGCTTTTTTCACATCAGTAGCATTACGACACTCCAGATCGTACCATGGGTTTCTTGATGGTGGTCTTTGGTACCCAAGTGTTGTTTTTGCTGCAGTTTGTAGGAAGTGGCCAATTCTCTGACATTGTGCGTATATATATTATTGTCGGGACAAGGGGTACCTTCGTCAAGCAGTTGGGTAAGTAGAGCGGAGTAGGCTTCTGCTATCTGTTGTGTCTGCAGCTTTTCAACGTCAAATTTCCGTGTTACATTAGATCGCACTTTTGCCGCTACATTAAGACGGGTCCGTACGTTGGCTGCCACAATCCGAATCGATATTCGGTAGTGGTCTGAATCGATATTCGCTCCCCGGATCGATCGAACGCTTTTATATGGATTATAGCAATTCGCTCATCTACTGGAGTGAGTAGAGTTAACCATAACTCCGCACCCAAATGCACTGAACTTTAACTAAACATATTTTAATATTCCTTCCAGATCCGCAAATAACAAAATAAACCGTTTCGGTTGAAAACCGTGCTCAAATTTCCCAAAGGACCCTGAAAAAATATTCTGTACAAAATCCACGCCTTATAGGTCCCTGAAAAAATATTCTGTACAAAATCCACGCCTTATAGGTCCCTGAAAAAATATTCTTTACAAAATCCACGCCTTATAGGTCCCTGAAAAAAATATTCTTTTAAAAATCCACGCCTTATAGGTCCCTGAAAAAAATATTCTTTTAAAAATCCACGCCTTATAGGTCCCTGAAAAAAATATTCTTTTAAAAATCCACGCCTTATAGGTCCCTGAAAAAAATATTCTTTTAAAAATCCACGCCTTATAGGTCCCTGAAAAAAATATTCTTTTAAAAATCCACGCCTTATAGGCCCTTGTAGAGGTCCCTGAAAAAATTATTATTTTAAAAATCCACGCCTTATAGGTCCCTGAAAAAAAATATTCTTTTAAAAATCCACGCCTTATAGGTCCCTGAAAAAAAATATTCTTTTAAAAATCCACGCCTTATAGGTCCCTGAAAAAAATATTCTTTTAAAAATCCACGCCTTATAGGTCCCTGAAAAAAATATTCTTTTAAAAATCCACGCCTTATAGGTCCCTGAAAAAAATATTCTTTTAAAAATCCACGCCTTATAGGTCCCTGAAAAAAATATTCTTTTAAAAATCCACGCCTTCTATAGTCCCTGAAAAAAATATTCTTTTAAAAATCCACGCCTTATAGGTCCCTGAAAAAAATATTCTTTTAAAAATCCACGCCTTATAGGTCCCTGAAAAAAATATTCTTTTAAAAATCCACGTCTTTTTGGTGTACTCAATAGGCTTGAGGCGGGTAGTTGTATATTTTCTCTTTAAAAATACAAACCACTGTGCAGTTACATATGTGAACCAAACCACTTGACTTTTTTCTAGGAAAAAAAATATATTACAGTTTACATATTTCCCCAAAAAACAAATCTAATATTTCTACAGTAATTCGTTGACATATTTTCCATATTTTCCGCACACACAAACACACGTTCTCACATATGTTACAACTATTTAAAGTCACTAATATACAGCAATGACTTCTAAAAGCGTCACACAGCTATCTATTGTTTGGCACTAGGAAGTTTAGCTACGTTTTTTCCGGTGTGACCCTTTTGAACTGACACATAACCATGATAGAAAAATTGTGATACGTGACAGGCATTCGAACACGTTTCACAAGGAAGACAAAAAAAAAAAAAAAACTGGCAACAATATTTTGTGTTCACCTGGTTGACGAATAGAAGGGAAGACCAGGTTGTTTTTTGTTTGACGAACGAACATTTACTTTAAACTGTGGTGCTTGGCAAGTAATCCTCCGAAAAAATTTTGAGGAAAAATGTGTGCCTTCTTTTTTCAGCTTGTCCTTTTTTCGCGTTACTAGTATTTCCAGGAACAAAAACTGAATATAATATTTTCACTGGAATTTTACTTAGAATAGGTACACAAAGTTGCCAGCAATTTAGAACGTGCCTCAACTTAGAGGCATGGATGGCCTGCAAATAATATTTTTCTTTTGCTGGGGACATATTGTAAATTTTTCTCCCCCTCTCTCTCTCTTTTATTCTTTTTGTCTTCTTTTTTGGTTCCACCAAAAAAGGATATTTTCCGAATTTTGATTTATTGCTTTTGAACATGTGACCTTAATGAGTATTTAAAGCTGTAGGTGATTTTTTTTTTTTGGAATTGACAACAAAACCTCAGCATGTTGGTGATTGCTTGGTTTTAATGAGGTGGTAAATGAGGCCACGTGTCTTTGATTTGGTAAGCAGGTGGAAATTATTAAAAAAAATGAGAGGTAGTTAAATAAAAACATTTTGAAATAGAAGGTGGTTCCATCACAATTTCAATCAAGGACCTATATAAGCGTGGGGTTATTGGACCATACCAAAAGGCGTGGATTTTATCAAGGGTCTATATGAGACGTATTATTTTATCAAAGGTCTACATAATACCAGCAGGTGCCGATGGGTTACAAGCCGAAATATTCAAGTCAGATGCTGGTAAGGAGCATGCACCAGCTGATTACTACAATTTGGCTAGAAGAATGCATGCCCAATGATTGGAACCTCACCATCCTGTGTCCCGTGCACAAAAAAGGAGACAAGCCGATATGTGCCAACTATGGACGAATAAGTCTCCTTCCCATCGCATATAAAGTGCTATCCAGCGTACTGTGTGAACGACTGAAGCCAATGGTCAATGACATTATTGGACCATACCAATGCGGCTTCAGACCTGATAAATCCACCATTGACCAGATTTTCACTCTGCGCCAAATCCTGGAAAAAATACCACGAAAAACACATCGACATATTTCACATATTCGTCGACTATAAAGCAGCATTCGACAGCCCTATCCGTTCAGAGATGTATAAAGTCATGTCTGCGTTTGGCATTCCTGCAAAATTAATTCCACTATGCAGAATAACTTTAACAGGTACAAGATCAGCAGTTAAAATCGGAAAGGACCTATCGGAGCCCTTTAATAC
Organism: Musca vetustissima; assembly: GCF_032173495.1. Taxonomy (NCBI): domain Eukaryota; kingdom Metazoa; phylum Arthropoda; class Insecta; order Diptera; family Muscidae; genus Musca; species Musca vetustissima. The sequence goes on along the minus strand of NW_026878776.1, from coordinate 225,257 downwards.
CGAACAAGGATTCAGACAAGGTGATAGTGTGTCGGGTGAGGCAAAAGTGAACAGAAATGGCACTCTGTACACCAAACAACACATGTTATTCGCCTACGCCGATGACATCGACATTATGGGTCGAACATTGAGAGCGGTAACAGCCACCTTTGAACAAATTAAGACGGTGTCTGCCAAAGTGGGTCTGGCAGTAAACGGCGAGAAGACTCGGACCAACTGTGGAACTTGAGAACTACAGCTTCGAGGTAGGTATAGATTTTATATACCTTGGTACCACCATAAATAAAAGGAATGACATTAGTTTTGAAATTCGGAGAAGGATAGTGATGGCCAACCGATGCTACTACTATGGTCTGAGCAAACAACTCAAAAGCATGGCCACCTCTCGCCAGACCAAACTCACACTCTACAGGATGCTCATACTACCCGTGCTGTTATATAGATCTGAAGCATGGGTACTTACGCAAGCAGATGAGGCAGCTCTTGAAGTGTTTCAGAGAAAAATTCTCCGAAAGATCTATGGGCCGATATGCGTTGACGGTGAATATCGCCGTCGAATGAACCATGAGTTGTACCGGCTATTCCCGGACATCGACATTGTTAGACGTATTGAGCTGCAGCGACTACGTTGGCAAGATCATGTTGTGAGAATAGATGAAGATCCCCAGCCCAGAAGGCATATAAAAGCGAACCAGCTGATGGTTCACGCAGAAGGGGAAGGCTCCGAATACGACGGAATAATCAAGTCGAAGACAATATTGCCGAAAGTGGTCTTTCAATATTGGAAAAACGGCGCAAAAGACCGACGAGACTGGAAATCTTTTCTAAGCTCGGCTCGGCTGGAACGAAAGTTCTGTCACAAGCCAGCTAAGTATATCTTTTTATGCATTTTAAAAAATATTAAAATTTAATTTTATCTTTATCCCTTCCTAAAACTCATAAATAGCAGACATTTCATATACTTTCTTATTTATTTTCTCCTCCAAAAAAAAAATAAGCTGCTACTTTCTGTTTTGGCAAAAAAATAAATATCTGTCAAATACACATTAAATATAAAGACCCTTTTCAAAATAAAAATGGTTATGAAATATCTTTTTTCCCCAAAAAATATTATCCCCACTACCAAAAAGATGTCACATAGAGCTAACCTACCCCAAAAAAACTCGCACAAATCCCCCTCAAGACAACATAAATCACATCAATCGCATACATTTTCACTGTTGCCGTCAGATTTAAAGATTTACAAGGGGGGTAGGAGTTGGAGGTGGTGGTGTTGGTGCTGCTGCTGCTGCTGCTGAACCCTAAGTGTATTTGTTTTTATACCCTTCACCACACTGTGGTACAGGGTATTATGTCTTTGTGCATATGTTTGTAACAGGCAAAAATAATCGAGATAGACCCATGGTTCCTTTTGAGAATATGCATAGAATCACTTTCTGAGTCGATTTATGCATGTCCGTCCGTCCGTCCGTCTGTCCGTCTGTAGATGTTAAATTGTAAACAAAGTATTTATGATCCGAATTGGATGAAATTTGGCACAGCTCATTTGTTTGGCCCAAGGACGAACCCTATTGAAATTGGGAAAAATCGGTTCAGATTTAGATATAGCTCCCATATATATTTTTGTCCGATTTAATGTAAACGGTCCCTATATATCTTTCGATTTGCACGAAAATTGGCACAGCGTAATGAATTAGGTCTAGAATGATGTGTGTAAAATTTCATAAAAATCGGTTCAGATTTAGATATAGCTCCCATATATATCTTCGTCCGATTTAAGGTAAATTGTGTACCAAAGCCCCTATATATCTTTCGATTTGCACGAAATTTGGCACAGCGTAATGAATTAGGTCTAGAATGATGTTTGTAAAATTTCATAAAAATCGGTTCAGATTTAGATATAGCTCCCATATATATCTTCGTCCTATTTAAGGTAAATTGTTTACCAAAGCCCCTATATATCTTTCGATTTGCACGAAATTTGACACAGCGTAATGAATAGGGTCTAGAAAGATGTGTGTTAAGTTTCCTGAAAATCGGTCCAGATTTAGACATAGCTCCCATATATATCTTCGTCCGATTTAAGGTAAATTGTGTACCAAAGTCCCTAAGTATCTTTCGATTTGCACGAAATTTAGCACAGCGTAATGAATAAGGTCTAGAATGATGTATGCCAAGTTTCGTGAAAATCGGTTCAGATTTAGATATAGCTCACATATACATATATATATATATATATATATATATATTTCCTATATATAGCTTCGCCCGATTTTAGGTAAAAAGTCCACTAAAGTCCCTGGAAATCTTTTGGTATAGCGTACTGAATTAAGTCTAGAATGATGTGTGCAAAGTTTCGTGACAATCGGTTCAGATTTAGATATAGCTCCCATATATATTTTCATCCGATTTAAGGTAATTGGTGTATCAAAGACCCTATATATCTTTCGATTTGCACGAAATTGGGCATAGCGTACTGGCATTTGGGTCTATAATAATTTGTGCTAAGTTTCATGAAAATCGGTTCAGATTTAGATATAGCTCCCATATATATTTTTGCCCGATTGTAGGTAATTGGTGCACCAAAGTCCCTGGAAATCTTTTCATTTGCACGAATTTTGGCATAGCGTACTGAATTAAGTCTAGAATTATGTGGCAAAGTTTCGTGAAAATCGGTTCAGATTTAGATATAGCTCCCATATATATTTTCGTCCGATTTTATGTAATTGGTGCACCAAAGTCCCTATATAATTTTCGATTTGCATGAATTTTGGTATAGGGTACGTTGGCCAGCTAAGTACTTCGCTTTGTTACAAGAGACATTTGGGTTTGAAAGGTTTTTTGTATAGAAGCAATAGCTTCTGGGGAGAATATCACAAAAAAAACTAAGGGAACTTATGAGGATCAGTGGCGTGATCCGAAACTATAGTCTTCCCTGCCTTACCCCTCGGCAATCAATGCCATACATTCCCCACTAGTAGATAGTTGTTTTTTATAAAAACAAAATACAAATGGTATCCCAAATAAACCGCCAACACTACTGAAGTACTAAAGTAAGTATAAAATGATGTTGCTAAGCTGCGTGAAAAGATCCATAGCAAGGCCGAATGACACAACGTACTGAAGTAATATAAATTAGTCTCTGGCAATTTTCCCTGAAATCGGTTCAGATATAGATATATAACAAAATCGCGTCGTCTGTTGGGATACATATGTAGAATATACCCAAAGTGGTGAAGGGTATCATATAGTCGGCCCAGCCCGACTTTACTACTTTCCTTACTGGTTCTTATTTCTGCTTCAATGGACAATTCAAGGATAAATGCAATGAAATGAAAAATACAAAGAAAACACAACAAGAAATCTTTGTAGGAAAATTGCAAAGGAAAAGGGCAGTCAATGAAAGAATTTTTTTTCCATTTTACTTTTCATCTTCCTCCTTGGACTAACAAAAGGGAGCAGCAAAAAATTGCAAATATTAAAAATATAAATTCAGTCAACCGCTGTTTTTCGCCCACCCTGCCCATCAATTCATAATAAAATACGTTTTTTTTACCTCATAAAGGAATTTAATATTCAGCAGTCGTGGATCTCAAACATCAAGAAGATTTGCATGATATTGCATATTTAGTTATCTTCTTCTTCTATAAAATTTAAAATATTCAGATTTCATACTGAGAAGAAAATCCAAGAAACGGGAGATGGATTCTTTAAAAAATATTTTTGCCAATCTACACAAATTTAATGGACCATACTAGGCGTGGATTTTTTAAAGAATATTTTTTCAAAGCCTATACAAGGCGTGGATTTGTATACCCTTCACCACACTGTGGTACAGGGTATTATGACTTTGTGTATATGTTTGTAACAGGCAAAAATAATCGAGATAGACCCATGGTTTCTTTGAAGATTTGCATAGAGTCACTTTCTGAGTTGATTTCAGTCCACTAAAGTCCCTATATATCTTTCGAAATTCGGCACATCGTACTGAATAAGGTCTAGAATGATGAGTGTTAAGTTCCGTGCAAATCGGTTCAGATTTAGTTATAGCTCACATATATATCTTCGTCCTATTTAAGGTGCATTGTACACCAAAGTCCCTATATATCTTTCGATTTGCACGAAATTTGGCACAGGGTAATGAATAAGGTCTAGAATGATATAGACCCATGGTTTCATTGAGGATTTGCATAGAATCACTTTCTGAGTCGATTTATGCATGTCGTTCGTCTGTCCGTCTGTCCATGTTAAATTGTAAACAAAGTACAGGTCGCATTTATGATCCGAATTGAATGAAATTTGGCACAGCTCATTTGTTTGGCCCAAGGACGAACCCTATTGAAATTGGGAAAAATCGGTTCAGATTTAGATATAGCTCCCATATATATTTAAGTCCGATTTAAGTTAAATGGTGCATCAAAGGCTCTATATATATTTCGATTTGCACGAAATTTGGCACAGCGTAATGAATAAGGTCTAGAATGATGCTCAGATGTAGATATAGCTCCCATATATAATTTCACCCGATTTTACGTAAATAGTCCACTAAAGTCCCTATACATCTTTCGATTTGCTCGAAATTTGGCACAGCGTAATGAATAAGGCCTAGAATGATGTGTGTTAAGTTTCGTGCACATCGGTCCAGATTTAGATATAGCTCCCATATATATCTTCGTCCGATTTAAGTAAATTGTGTACCAAAGTCCTTATATTTCTTTCGATTTGCGCGATATTTGGCATAGCGTACTGAATTTAGTCTAGAATGACGTGTGCTTAGTTTCGTGAAAATCGGTTCAGATTTAGATATAGCTCCCATGTAGAGATTCGCCCGATTTTACGTAAATAGTCCACTAAAGTCTCTATATATCTTTCGATTTGAACGAAATTTAGCGCAGCGTAATGAATAAGGTCTAGAAGGATGTATGTTAAGTTTCGTGCAAATCGGTTCAGATTTAGATATAGCTCCCATATATATCTTCGTCCGATTTAAGGTAAATTGTGTACCAAAGTCCTTATATATCATTCGATTTGCACGAAATTTGGCATAGCGTACTGAACTAAGTCTAGAATGATGTGTGCAAAGTTTCGTGAAAATCGATTTAGATGTAGCTCCCATAAATATGTTCATCCGATTTTAGGTAATTGATGCACCAATGTCTCTGAAAATCATTCGATTTGCACGAAATTTGTCATAGCGTACTGAATTAAGTCTAGAATGGCGTGTTCTACGTTTCGTGAAAATCGGTTCAGATTTAGCTGTAGCTCCCATATATATTTTCGCTCGATTTTATGTAACTGGTGCACCAAAGTCCCTGTATATCTTTCGATTTACACGAATTTTGGTATAGTGTACTGAATTAAGTCTAAAATTATGTTGCTAAGCTTCGTGAAAAGATCCATAGCTAGGCCGATTGACACACCATACTGATGTAATATAAATTATTCTCTGGGAAGTTTCCCTGAAATCGGTACAGATATAGATATATAACAAACACGCGACGTCTGTTAGGATACATATGTAGAATATACCCAAAGTGTGAAGGGTATCATATAGTCGGCCCAGTCCGACTTTACTACTTTCCTTACTGGTTTCATAAATATATTTTCAGGGCCTATACAAGGCGTGGATTTTGTAATGAATATTTTTTCTGGGCCTATACAAGGCATGGATTTTTAAAGAATATTTTTTCAGGGTCGATACAAGGCGTGGATTTTGTAATGAGTATTTTTCCAGGGCCTATACAAAGCGTGGATTTTGTAAAGAATATTTTTTCAGGGCCTATACAAGGTGTGGCGTTTTTAAAGAATATTTTTCAAGGGCTTGTATAAAGCGTGACTTTTTTAAAGTATATTTTAAAGGAGCTATACAAGGCGTGGCTTTTATAAAAATTTATATTCAATTTATTTCCCCTCCATCTGAATTCTGAATTTTTTTCTCTCCCACTAACTTTGTTTCTCTTTTTTACTCATTTTCTATGCAAATTTTGTCGAAATAATATCAAGAAGAGAAATAGAAAACAACGGAAGCTGGTCTATAAATGAAAACCATAAATTAGGTGGTGGTATTTAGCTGTGGCGAATATTATTGCCTTCTGCTGTTAAGGCGGGGGCTGATATTTCTTTCAAAATTCCTTTCTACCTTCATTAGTGAAGAACGCAAGTTTTTTCCCCCGAAAGAAGAAAAAATATGTTTTTTCTTCTTCTATCTTGGGGAGAATATAAAACAGTCAGATAGTCAAGTCATTTTTTATTAGTTTTCTTCCACGTATTTTTTAAGAGTTTTTAAGCTCTATTTAATGAAGTGTTGTTTATGGGCTACAATTGACTTTCGACCTTCTTAGTTAGAGGAGGTGGAGGAGGATGTGTTGCTGGGGGGAGAAATTACAATCAGTTCAAATACATTTGTGGTATTCGGGGTTTTTTATCTAACTACTCTCTAGGGCTGATTTCCATGGAAATATGTTATTTTTGTTGGTATTTTATTGGTCTATAAAAATTATTTTATTTCTTTTTGCGTGGGCGTTTTTTTATGGTTGGTATTTATTTTGATAATATTTTTGTTATTAATGCCTGTTGGGGGGAACTGGTGTTTGACTATCATAAAATATGGAAGGGATTTTCCATATAATTAAAAGAGCTTAAGAAAATATTTTTTTGAAGATCTATCAGAAGCGTATATTTCTGCAAAATCTACATTAGGCATGGATTTTTAACGGACACAAGGTATGGCTTTCAAAGATATATAAGGCTTGGTGGTTTAAAAAATATTTTAAGGACTAATTTTAAGGAATATTATTAAGAACCTATAAGAAGTGGGCTTTTAAGGACTTTGGGCTTTTCAAGGACTTATAATACATAAGGGTTTTAACGAATTTTTTTTTCAAGAACCTATAAGGCATGGATTTTTAAAAAAGAATTTTTTCAATGTTCTACAGAAGGCGTTTTTTAAAAAACTATTTTTTTCAATGTTCTACAAAAGGCGTGGATTTAAAAAAAGTTCCTTCAAGATCCTTCCTTAGGCTTGGATTAAAAAGCATTCCTTCAAGGCCCTTCCTTAGGCGTTGATTAAAAACATACCTTCATGGACCTACATCAGGCGTGTATTTGAAGAAAATATTATTTCAAGGACCTATAAGGCGTGGATTAAAAAAAATATTCTTTCAAGGACCTACATCAGGCGTGGACTTGAAAAAATATTCTTTCAAGGATCTATAAGGCGTGTATTAAAAAACATTCCTTCAACGACCTGCATCAGGAGTGTATTAAAAAGCAATCCCTCAAGGACCTACATCAGGCATGGATTAAAAAAATGTCAATGTCCTACCTTCGGCGTGGATTAAATTTCTTTTCAAGGGCCTGCATCAGGCATGAATAAAAACATATTTTTCCACTACCCACATAAGTCGTGGATTTGTACATGAATATTTTTCTAAGTAAAATATAAAGATTAAGAAAATACATATAGATTCCCTCATAAAATTCCCCATTCTCACACACACCCACATATTTACCATATCACCCTATCTCCGATCTTCTTCTTTTATTCATACCCTTCACCACACTGTGGTACAGGGTATTATGTCTATGTGTATATGTTTGTAACAGGTAAAAGGAAACCATGGTTCCTTTTGAGAATATGCATATAATCAGTTTCTATGACCATTTATGCATGTCCGTCCGTCTGTCTGTCCATGTTAAATTGTAAAAAGTACAAGTCGCATTTATGACTCGAATTGGATGGAATTATTTGGCCCAAGGGCGACGTAAGTGGTGTACCAAAGTTCCTATATATCTTTCGATTTGCACGAAATTTGGCATAGAGTAATAAATTAGGTCTAGAATGATGTGTGCAAAGTTTCGTGAAAATCGGTTCAGATTTAGATATAGTTCCCATATATATATATATATATATATATATATACGTCCAATTTAATGCAATTGGTGCACCAAAGTCCCTATATATATTTCGATTTGCACAAAATTTGGCATAGCGTACTGAATTAAGTCTAGAATGATGTGTGCAAAGTTTCGTGAAAATCGGTTCAGATTTAGATATAGCTTCTATATAGTTTCGTCCGATTTAAAGTAAATGGTGCACCAAAGACCCAATATATCTTTCGATTTGCACGAAATTTGGCATAGAGTACTACATTAGGTCCAGAATGATGTGTGCCAGGATTCGAAAAAATCGGTTCAGATTCAGATATAGCTCCCATATATATGTTCGCCCGAATTAAGATAAATGGTACACTAAAGTCCCTGAAATTTGTACGAAATTTGGCACAGCGTAATAAATTGGGTCTAGAATGATGTGTGTTAAGTTTCCTGAGAATCTGTTCAGATTAAGGTATAGCTCCCATATATATTTTGTTCCGATTTAATGTAAATGGTCCACCAAAGTCCGAATATATCTTTCTATTTGCACGAAATTTGGCATAGCGTAATGAATTAGGTCTAGAACGATGTGTGTTAAGTTTCCTGAATAGGTTCAGATTTAGATATATCTCCCATATAGTTTCGGCCGATTTTAGGTAAATGGTGCACAAAAGTCCCTTGATATCTTTCGATGTGCACGAAATTTTACACAGCGCAATGAATTAGGTCTAGCATGATGTGTGTTAAGTTTCTTGAAAATCGGTTCAGATTTAGATATGGCTCCCATATATATTTTCGTCCGATTTAATGTAAATGGTGCACCAAAGTCCTCATATACCTTTTGATTTGCACGAAATTTGGCACAGCGTACTGAATTAGGTCTAGAATGATGTGTGTTAAGTTTCCTGAAAATGAGTTCACATTTAGATATAGCTCCCATATATATTTTCGTCCTATTTAATGTAAGTGGTGTACCAAAGTCCCTATATATCTTTCGATTTGCACGAAATTTGAAATATCATACTGAACTAAGCCTAGAATGATGTATGTTAAGTTTCGAGAAAATCGGTTCAGAATGAAGCCTAGAGTGATGTGTTTTAATTTTCGTGAAAATCGGTTCTGATTTCGATATAGCTCCAATATACAATTTCGTCCGATTTTATGTAAATGGTGCACCAAAGTCCCTATATATTCATCGATTTTCACGAAATTTGGGATAACGTAATGAATTGAGTCTAGAATAATGTGTGGTAATTTTTGGAAAAATCGGTTCAGATTTCTATATATCTCCCACATATGCATATATATTCGTCCGATTTTACATAAATGGTGCACCAAACTCGTAATATTTGTTCGATTAACACGAAATTTTTCACAACGTATCAAATTAACATCCTGTTTTTGTAAGATTCCAAACGAAGGAATTCGAGTGACTTACGACCAAACCTTTGTTTATGTAAACAAATATTTTTTGATTGAAAACAAAAATATATGACATATTTTTCAAAACCAAGGAGTTTGGTCGTAAGTCACTCGAATTCGTTCGTTTGGAATTTTACAAAAACAGGCTGTAAGACTTGATTGACGTTATTGGGTTTTGTTGAAATTGGTGCAGATGCAGCCATAGCTTTCATATGTATTTTGAACGGTTGTTTGATTGAAATAATTTTCTTAATAGTGCGGCGTACCGAATGGCGTGTATCAGACTACTCTAAATCTGCCCGAATGAAATTACATATATCATAGGTTACAGAAATCATAGGGAACAATGGCATACAATTATAAGATAATACATATATATTCAATATACCCAAAGTGGTGAAGGGTATCACATAGTCGGCCCGGTCTGACTGTACTACTTTCCTTACTGGTTTAATTATACTTTTCAATGGCTTACAGATGGCGTGGATTTTTAAAATAATATTTTTTCAAGGACCTATAAGACGTTGAAAATGTCCCCAGCCTTTACTTTTTTTGAACTTCTAACAAATCTCCTTCTTATATATTTTTTTTAACTTCTTCCTTATTGTCATCAACCATCTCTCCTGCCCGACCATTCACTTGCACATGTTGCACTCGCCTCTCTCTCTGTCTCTCACACCCACAATGAAAATAATTTGAAAACTACATAAATTATCCTTGCACTTGTGATTCCATTTGGTGTCTTTTGCACATTTATGTGCATATTCCCTGTTTGTGAATGCTAGTTTGATTATAGTTTGTTTTCTTTTGTAGAAAACAGAACCATTCATTTCATTTGGTCTTCATTCGCTTTTCGTTTGTGTCCTTGGATTTTTAGTTTTCCTTATTTTGCACATTAAAGTTGTTTTCCTTCTCCCATTTGGATAAATAAGTTTGCGAATATCTCCTTAACGAGTCCCTTTGAAGAAGAAAAAAAAGAGTAGAAAATAAACTGATGGTTGTTTTTCTTTGGTATTGGGGAAATTCCTCTGTTTTCAAATGGAAGTTTCGTACACTGAGAGTAGAAGGATATCTGAAAATATAAAGGATATCAAGAAAAATTTTAAAATGGGAAATTATAAAAGTGAACTATTAAAGGTTAATTATTATATTATTTTTACTATACTAGGCGTGGATTATTTTAAATTTTAAAGGGCTATTATAGGCGTGGATTATTTAAAATTCGATTTTCTACGGACTATTAAAGGTGCGGATTATTTTAAACTATTTTATTAAGGACTAAGGACTATTAAATGCGTAGATAATTTTCAATTACTTTTCTAGGGCGAGGATTATTTTAAATTCGTTCTTCTAAGGACTATTACGGGCGTGGATTATATGAAATTCGTTTTTCTAGGGGCTGTTACAGGCGCGGACAGTAGCAACGCGTAATACGATGGAGAACTATCGGGAGAAAAGGAGAGAGGAGAAACGTATTTTCAGAAAAAAGAAGAAAGAGCAAGAAAAACGTGAGCGGGAGCAAATCGACATGTACAGGAGTCAGAATGAAGTCCGAAAATTCTACCAACGAGTAAAACACCAAACCTAAGGCTTTTTCAGGCACATCCTCCTTTAGAGATGAAGAAGGAAACCTGGTGACAGATACAGACAGCGTTCTGAGGATCTGGAAGGAGCATTTGGAAAAACTGCTGGCATCAAATAGTAGCAGTGAAGTGGATACCCCAGAACCAATAATATATGACGGTATAGAGTGTATACCACCTTGACAAGATGAAGTCAGAATAGCAATCAATCGGCTGAAGAATAATAAAGCAGCAGGTGCCGATGGGTTACAAACCGAACTATTCAAGACTGGTGGTCATATGATGGTAAGGAGCAAGTACCAGCTGATTAGTACAAACCTCAGCATCCTGTGTCCCGTGCACAAAAAGGAGACAAGACGATATATGCCAAATATAGAAGAATAAGTCTCCTTCCCATCGCATATAAAGTGCTATCCAGCGTACTGTGTGAACGACTGGTAAGGAGCAAGTACCAGCTGATTAGTACAATTTGGCTAGAAGAATGCATGCCCAATGATTGAAACCTCAGCATCATGTGTCCTGTGCACTAAAAAGGAGACAAGACGATATCTGCCAACTATAGAAGAATAAGTCTCCTTCCCATCGCATATAAAGTGCTATCCAGCGTACTGTGTGAACGACTGAAGCCAATGGTCAATGACATTATTGGACCATACCAATGTGGCTTCAGACCTGGCAAATCCGCTAATGACCAGATTTTCACTCTGCGCCAAATTCTGGAAAAAACACATCGAAACATTCCACCTATTCCACCTAGTCGCATTCGACAGCCCTATCAGTTCTGAGTTGTACAAAGCCATGTCTGCGTTTAGCATTCCTGCAAAATTAATTCGGCTAACTTCAGGATAACTTTAACAGGCACAAGATCAGCATTTAAAGATGGAAAAGACCTTCCGGAGCCCTTTAATACCGAACGAGAATTCAGACAAGGTGATAGTTTATCGTGTGAAATGGCACTCTGTACACCAAACAACACATGTTACTCGCCTACGCCGATGACATCGACATAATGGGTCGAACATTGAGAGCGGTAACAGCCACCTTTGAACAAATTGAGAAGGAGACAGCCAAAGTGGGTCTGGCAATAAACGGCTAGAAGACCAAGCTGATGGTATCAACGCGCAAGACGTCCAGTAGACTCGGACCAACTGTGGAACTTGAGAACTACAGCTTCGAGGTAGTCAAAGATGTCATATACCTTGGTACCGCCGTAAATAAAACGAATGACATCAGTTTTGAAATTCGGAAAAAGATAGTGATGACCAACCGATGCTACTATAGTCTGAGCAAACAACTCAATAGCAAGGCCACCTCCCGCCAGACCAAACTCACACTCTACAAGACGCTGATACTACCCGTGCTGTTATACGGATCTGAAACATTGGTACTTACGCAAGCAGATGAGGCAGCTCTTGGAGTGTTTGAGAGAAAAATTCTCCAAAAGATCTGCGTTGACGGTGAATATCGCTGTCGAATGAACCATGAATTGTACCAGCTATTCTCGGACATCGACATTGATGCCCCAGCCCAGAAGGCATATAAAAGCGAACCAGCTGATGGTTCACGCAGAAGGGGAAGGCCAAGAATACGTTGGAAAGATCAAGTCGAAGACAACATCGCCGAAAATGGTCTTTCAAATTGGAAAAACTGCGCAAAAGACCGACGCGTCTGGAAATCTTTTCTAAGCTCGAAAGTTCTGTCACAAGCCAGCTAAGTAAGTAAGTTATAGGCGTGGATTATTTCAAATTTTTTCCAAAAAAAAATTTTATAGCCAGCTAAGTAACTTTTTAAGTTATATTGTCTATTTTACAACAATTTCATTTGTTTGTTTTATTGTTTTTATATTTAAACAATATTTGTTTTACAGAATAGGCCTGCTGGATAACAATTTAGGAACAGTTAAAAATTCGTTAACCCTACGTTGGGCGCCATGATTTATATTCTTCCCATCAATTTAAATAAAAAAATCTATACAAATTTCTTTCAGTGTGTATTTACTGAATAGTATTTCCTTTTCATCTCCATTTATAACATTTATGTGTTGTTATTATCATAACTGATGTTCTCCCGTTATTGCTTGCTGTTGCTTTCTGTTATTACTCTAAACTTTGTTATACGTCTGTGCATTGGTTCGTTCTTTCCAACATTCTTAGTGTATATTTTGTATTATTATTTTTCGTTAATATCCTTTGGTAGTTAACTGCAAAGCCACAGCAAAAAAAAACCGTATCTAAAATCCCCCAAAATAGGGTGTTGCATTGTGAGATTAAAAACTTAGAAATTTTAAATCCACTACAAACTACACTTTTTAATAACAAATTTCATCATGCCAAAAGTATGGAATTTAGTTCATCTTTTTACTAATCCTTTGTTTTAATCACTGGGGAGATATTAATACTCGTTATCCTTATTTTATGGTGAGAGAGTGTGTGGGTGTTTTTTGTTTCGTTTTTTTGTGTTTCCAAATAATTTGGAATATTTAAAAGTGCAAAGATTCAGTTTTCAGTTTATTTGTTTTTATGAAAAACGTGCAAATGACATTTCTCATCGGAGAAAATGGATTTGCGAAAACAAAGTAAAGAAATAGGAGAATTGAATTAAACAGTTCGTGTGAATATTAAATTCTTGGAAATATGGATCACTTTAAAGGGATAAAGGGAAACATGTTTATAGACCCTTGAAAAAATATTTAAAAAAACACGCCTTCTATAGACCCTTGAAAAAATATTTTTAAAAAACCACGACTTCTGTAAACCCTCGAAAAATATTTAAAAAAATATATATTTTTAAAAATGTTTTCATGGGTCTATATAAGGCGTGAATTTTTAAAAAGTACTTTCAGGGGTCTATATAAGGCGTAAATTTTTAAAAAATATTTTCAGGAGTCTATATAAGTCGTGGGGTGGCGTTGGGGATGATAGATGCCAAGCAAGGCTCAGATTGGCTTTAACATGGCGAAGTCCAGGCTTATCTTGGTCCCCCTCTTATCTCAATTGTGACCACTGACCTCCACCTGGTGCCACCTGGAGATCTATTTTCATCACCCGATGAAATAGTGAGCTAATATGTGCCGCGAGTTCACCCATAAGAACTATAAAAAATAGATTGAGGCGTCGGGTTAGTTGCCCACACTCGGAAAAATCCTCCTACTACGAAAAAATCTACCAAAAAAGAAAACCAAACCCCCCTAATGTTGACGACCCCCCGCAAACGTATAAAGGACCACGATAAGCAAATCTGCACTTGGAATGTGCGCACGTTGTACAGAACAGGCGCAGTGTTCGCTTTGGCGGATGTACTCAAGAAGTACAAAGCCGATATTATTGCCTTACAGGAAATGCGATGGAAAGGGACTGGCGTAAGTAAATCACACGATATCGCCCTGTATTATAGCTGCCATGAAATATGATCGTTGCCCTGGCCATAACATTAAAATTCTGCTAGGAGTTTTTAATGCAAACATCGGAAGGGAAAATATCTTTGGCCCCACCAAGGATTTCTTCCGATCGAACAACGAGAAATCAAATCGATCATGTTATGATAGACGGAAGGCATTCATCCTGTGTTAGACGTCCGATCGATCCGGGAAGCGAATATCGATTCGGATCATTAGCTTGTGGCAGCCAAGGTACGCACCCGTCTTAATGTAGCAGCAAAGGTGCGATTTAATGTAACACGAAAATTTGACGTCGAAAAGCTGCAAACACAACAGATAGTGGAATCATACTCCGCTCAACTTACCCAACTGCTTGACGAAAGAACCCCTTGTCCCGATAAAAATATAGAAGCACAATGACAGAGAATTGCCCACTCCCTACAAACTGCAGGAAAAGCAACACTTGGGTACCAAAGACCACAATCAAGAAATCCGTGGTACGAGCAGGAGTGTCGTAATGCTACTGATATGAAAAACGCAGCGTATAGGGCAACCCTGCGGACAGTAGCAACACGTAATGTGATGGAGAACTATCGGGAGAAAAGGAGAGAGGAGAAATGTATTTTCAGAAAAAAATAAGAAAGATCAAGAAAAACGTGAGCGTGAGCAAATCGAGTTGTACAGGAGTCAGAATGAACTCCGATAATTCTACCAACGGGTAAAACACCAAACCGAAGGGTTTGATGCAGGTACATCCTCCTGTAGAGATAAAGAAGGATACCTGGTGACAGATACAGACAGCGTGCTGAGGATCTGGAAGGAGCATTTTGAAAAACTTCTGGTATCAAATAGTAGCAGTGAAGTGGATACCCCAGAACCAATAATAGATGATGGTATAGAGTGTCTACCACCTAGCCAAGATGAAGTCAGAATAGCAAACAATCGACTGAAGAATAATAAGGCAGCAGGTGCTGGTAAGAAGCATGCACTAGCCGATTAGTACAATTTGGCTAGAAGAATGCATGCCCAATGATTGTAACCTCAGCATCCTGTGTGCCAGAATAAGTCTCCTTCCCATCGCATATAAAGTGTTGTGTGAACGACTGAAGCCAATGATCAATGACATTATTGGACCATACCAATGTGGCTTCAGAACTGGCAAGTCCACCATTGAACAGATTATCACTCTGCGCCAAATCCTGGAAAACCCCACAAAAAACACATCGACACATTCCTCCTATTCGTCGACTATAAAGCTGCATTCGACAGCCCTATCCGTTCAGAGCTGTATAAAGCCATGTCTGCGTTTGGCATTCCTGCAAAATTAATTCGGCATAAGATCAGCAGTTAAAGTCGGAAAGGACCTTTCGAAGTCCTTTAATACGGAACGAGGATTCAGACAAGGTGATAATTTGTTGTGTGACCTTTTAAACATCCTGCTGGAAAAGGTCGTACGAGAGGCAAACGTGAACAGAAATGGCACTCTGTACAACAAACAACACATGTTACTCGCCTACTCCGATGACATCCACATAATGGGTCGAACATTGAGATCGGTTACAGCCACCTTTGAACAAATTGAGAAGGAGTCTGCCAAAGTGGGTCTGGCAGTAAACGGCGAGAAGACCAAGCTGATGGTATCAACGCGCAAAACGTCCAGTAGACTCGGACCAACTGTGGAACTTGAGAACTACAGTTTCGAGGTAGTCAAAGATTTTATATACCTTGGTACTGCCATAAATAAAACGAATGACATCAGTTTTGAAATTCGGAAAAGGATAGTGATGGCTAACCGATGCTACTATGGTCAGAGCAAACTACTCAAAAGCAAGGCCACCTCCCGCCAGACCACTCTACAAGACGCTGATACTACCCATTCTGTTATATGGATCTGAAGCATGGCTACTTTCGCAAGCAGGCAGCTCTTGGAGTGTTTGAGAGAAAAATTCTCCGAAAGATCTATGGGCCGATCTGCGTTGACGGTGAGTGTCGCCGTCGAATGAACCATGAGTTGTACCAGCTATTCTCGGACATCGACATTGTTGGACATATGGAGCTGCAGCGACTACGTTGGCTAGGTCATGTTGTGAGAATGGATGAAGATGCCCCATCCCACAAGGCATATAAAAGCGAACCAGCTGATGGTTCAGGCAGAAGGGGAAGGCCACAAATACGATGGAAAGATCAAGTCGAAGACAACATTGCCGAATATGATCTTTCAAGTGTGAAAAACTGTGCAAAAGACCAAAGCGCCTGAAAACCTTTTCTAAGCTCGGGTCAAGGGTCTATATAAAGAAAGATATTTTAAAAACCAGTGAGCGGAGCAGTATAGTCGGACGGGGCCGACCATATGATACCCTACACAACTTCCACGAAAATCTAACTTTCTGTGATTATATATTCTGAGCATGGAAAATATTTTGCTATATTTGCACCCTCTTGACCGACTAGATGTCAACAAATATTACTAATATTCAGTAAATCCCTTCTAATTACTTGCCCAGATTCACTTTACCGTGGGTTGTGTTATGATGTTCGACTTTCAATTGTGGCCTATTGACTAGAAAAAAAAAACACAAAAAATTAAGTTTTCTGTCCACCTCATCCCACTATTATTATGTGATCATCACCGAAAATTATAGGCGTTATTCCTTGACCATTCCTGGATTCTCATGGAAAATTTCAAAGCGATCAGCGCAATGTGGAATTTGTTACTATAATAATATCTGAGTACGTAAGCACCTGTAAATATTTAAATGTAACTCCCACATCCGAATACCAACTACAATATAATTGGTATCAATTAAAAGTCAAGAACTCCTCTTGGATATACTATAAACTTCTCGGATGTATGTCATTCAGGAATAAATATATACGCTATAGAATACAAATGTTGTAATTTTTCACACAAAAGTTAGGGTCCATTTGACCCGCTAAAAATTGATCGATCTTTATCAAAACAGGCATGCTTATTCTTTGGCCCAATCCCCTTCTCCATGTAGAAATTCGAGGTGTTTGGGCCATAATTGCGGCCTGTAGAGCGACCATAAAATCAGACAAAAATTTAGTTTTTGTTCCATTTCATCCCCTAAATATTAACCGATCTTTACCAAAAACAATAGGGGTCTTCATTGGGCAGAACCCATCATACATGATTGGTCCATAACTGCGGCCCGTATCGTATTTACAAATTATAATGGACAGACGGACACACATGTCTAGATCGACTCAGCTAGTCGAGATATAACGATCGGTATACTTAAAGGTGGGTCTAGGACCAATATTTCGCGGCGTTACAAACTCTTGGGGCTGCACAAAGCTATAATACCCTGACAACATAGTTTTCATGGTTTCGATTTTTACAAAATATTTTTCAAGGACCTAGTGTTTATTTCTACCAAATGCGTATTGTGCCAAATACATTGAAGTGCTCTTGGCAATAGAGATATATCAAATAGTACATCAGATATGAGATTTCTTCACCTTCGATGTTTCTTTGGAATGGGAGACCACATTCAACATAACCTATGCCCCTTTCAGAAGCAATTAAAATCAACTTCTATTGTTACTTAAATCTGCTCATTCGAATTATCGTCCTATATAAGTATCAAATATTATGATTTTCTGTAACTGACAGCACATTCAAATCTATACAACACAAAAGCGACAATCACACACACTCACTCGCATCCATACACAAAAACTAATTATTTTCTGACATGAAATCAATTTTTTGCGCAAATCTTTAGGCTCTTGAAAATCAATTATGAAAAATCAAATGTTTGGTATTAACAGTCAGCGTTGCACTCTCTCACTTCTCTTTCCCCCCTCCAGAGAGATATGATTGATGTTAACGATAACGGCAGGATATCAGCATAAAATCTGATAGCAATGAGACGGGCCATGAACTCCAACACATGTCTGATGGCAAAATATTAACAATGGTCCCTGCCAATCCCCCCTCCACCGCATAAAATGTTCAATTATCATTTTTAATTTTTTGTTTTAATTTTATTTCGAAATTGCAATGAATATTTAAATTAATATTGCCATAAAAATTCACAGATGGCTCGGCCGAAGAAAAAAATGTAATATTTATATTTGGCCCATACGATGGCCAATAGTAGAGTTGTTATTGTTCTTCGCATCTTTTTCTGGTTAACAATTGCTGTAGAAAGTATTTTATTATTTACAGTTGTTGCCGTTGTTGTGGTTTAAATTTTGTTCTGTTATTATAGCCACATTTCATGGCAATTCCATTTGGAAATTCCATCTCGGCTCTTTTTTCTACCTTTTACAATTTTCACTTATCATCAACATTTAATTTATGGCTGAATAAATGTCACGGAGCATATCAATGTCGATTTATGTGTTTGTGTATGGGTGTGTGGGTGTGAGGTTTTATTGGTATGTATTGGGGAATAGTTATTAACCGAATAGTTCTCATATAGCTTCAAGTATGTTGTTCAACCATATATGGACACCGGCAACTCAATATCAATAATTTGTTTTTTATTTATTACCTGGATATCATGTCCTTTGGGAGTGTGGTGATGTATTGCTGGCATGTAAACATGGCCACATGAATGACGGGAGAGTTTTTATACCCTACACAACTATGTTGGCAGGGTATTATAGCATTGTGCAGCCCCAAGAGCTTGTAACGACGCGAAATATTGGTCCTAGACCCACCTTTAAGTATACCGATCGTCATATTTCGACTAGCTGAGTCGATCTAGACATGTGTGTCCGTCCGTCCGTCTGTCCATTATAATTTGTAAACACGATACAGGCCACAGTTATGGACCAATCTTCACGAAATTTTGCATGTAGGATGGGTTCTGGTCAATGAAGACCCCTATTGTTTTTCGTAAAGATCGGCTAATATTTAGGGGATGAAATGGACCAAATACCTAACTTTTGTCGGTTTTCTGGTCGCTCCAGAGGAGAAGGGGATCGGGTCAAAGAATAAGCATGCCTCTTTTGATAAAGATCGGTCAATATTTGGCGGTTCAAATGGACTCTGACTTTTGTGTGAAAAGTTACAAAATTTTTATTCTGGGGCGTATATACTTGCTCCTGAAGGACATATACCCGAGAAGTATATCCAAGAGGAGTTGTTGACCTTCAAGTTGATCCCAATTATATTGTCGTACGTACTTGGATGTTGGAGTTACACTTAAATATTTACAGGTGCTTACATATTCAGATATTAATTAGTAATCCATTACTACTCTAGAGGGCAGAAATATAGCGCTGATCGCTTTGACATTTTTCATGAGGTTCCTGTTATGGTCAAGGACCATTCCTATAATTTTCGGCAATGATCTTGGTATGAAGTGGACCGAAAACTTAATTTTTTGTGTTTGTTTGGAGTCGATAGATAGGTCACAATTATAAGCTGAACATCACAACACAACCCACGGTGAAGGGAATTTGGACAAGTATAGAAGGTTATTTTACGGGCAAGAAGGTGCAAACATCAAAAATATTAATCAGGCTCGGAATAAAGACCAGAAGTAAGTTATGCCAAAATTCGTGCAAATCAAAAGATATATGGGGATTTTGGAGCACCATTTACATTAAATCGGATGAATTTATATATGGGAGCTATATCTAAATCTAGACCGATTTTCGGAAAACTTAACACACATCATTATAGGCCTAATTCATTACGCAATGTCAACTTTCGTGCAAATCGAAAGATATATAGCGACTTTGGTACACCAATTACATAAAATCGGACGAAAATATATATGGCAGGTATATCTAAATCTGGACCGATTTTCAGGAAAATTAACATACATCATTCTAGATCTAATTC
Source organism: Musca vetustissima (assembly GCF_032173495.1). Classification (NCBI taxonomy): domain Eukaryota; kingdom Metazoa; phylum Arthropoda; class Insecta; order Diptera; family Muscidae; genus Musca; species Musca vetustissima. The sequence goes on along the minus strand of NW_026878776.1, from coordinate 205,177 downwards.
GTTACGCTACGCTAAATTTCGCGCAAATCGAAAGATATATAGGAACTTTGGTACACCATTTACATAAAATCGGACGAAACTATATATGGGAGCTATATCTAAATCTGGACCGATTTTCACGAAACTTGGCAGACATCACTCTAGACTCAATTCAGTACGTTATGCCAAATTTCGTGCAAATCGAAAGATATATAGGGTATTTGGTGGACCATTTACATTAAATCGGAGGAAAATATATATGGGAGCTATATCTAAATCTGGACCGATTTTTCCCAATTTCAATAAGGTTCGTCCTTGGGCCAAATTTCCAAAATTTCATCTAATTCGGATAATAAATGCGACCTGTACTTTGTTTACAATTTAACATGGACAGACGAGCGGACGGACATGCATAAATCGACTTAAAAATTATTCTATGCATATTCTCAAAAGGAACGATGTGTCTATCTCGTTTCCTTGTGCCTGTTACAAACATATGCACAAAGACATAATACCCTGTACCACAGTGTGGTGAAGGGTATACAAATTCACCGCTTATGTAGACCCTTGAAAACATATTTAAAAAAACACGTTTTATATTACTTACTTAGCTGGCTTTTTTTACAGAACGTTTTTTAAAAAAGATTTCCAAGCGCGTCGGTCTTGTGCGCATCTCCTCCAATTCGAAAGACCACGTTCCAAGATGTTGTTTTCTACTTGGTCTTTCCATCTGATTCATGACCTTCCCCTTCTGCGAGAACCATCAGTAGGCTCGCTTTTATATGACTTTTGAGCTGGGGCATTCTCATTCATTTGCACATCATGGCCTAGCCATCGTAGTCGCTGCAGCTCAATACGACTGCCTATGTCGATGTCCGCGATAAATTGTAAAGTTCGTGGTTCATTCGACGCCGATATTCACCATCGACGCAGATCGGTCCGTAGATCTTAAGGAGAATTTTTCTTTCAAAGACCCCAAGAGCTGCCTCATCTGATGGCATAAGTACCCATGCTTCAGTTCCATATAACAGCACTGGTAGTATCAGCGTCTTGTAAAGTGTGTGTTTGGTCTGGCGGGAGGTGGCCTTGTTTCTAAACTGCTTACTTAGACCATAGTAGCATCGGTTAGCCATCACTATCCTTCCCCGAATTTCAAAACTGATGTTATTGGTTTTATTATGGCGGTACCAAGGTGTATAAAATCTTTAACTACCTCGAAGCTATAGTTCTCAAGTTCCACAGTTGGTCCGAGTCTACCGGACGTCTGGCGCGTTGATACCATCAGCTTGATGTTTTCGCCATTTACTGCCAGCCCACTCTGGCAGACTCCTTCTCAATTCGTGTAAAGGTGCCTGTTAACGCTCGCAATGTTCGACCCATTATATGGTTTTCATCGGCGTAGGCATGTAACATGTGTTGTACCAGTGCCATTCCTGTTCACATTTGCATCTCGTATGAACTTTTCAAGCAGGATATATAACGGGTCACACGGCAAACTGTCGCCTTGTCTGAATCCTCGTTCGGTATTGAATTGCTCCGAGAGGTCCTTTTCTACTGTAACTGCTGACTTTGCGTCAGTTAAAGTTATCCTGGATAGCCGTATTAATTTTGCTGGAATGCCAAACGCAGACATGGCTTAACACCTCTGAACGGAGAGGGCTGTCGAATGCGGCTTTATAGTCGACGAATAGGTGGAGTGTGTCGATGTGTTTTTGCAGGATCTAGCGCAGAGTGAAAATCTGGTCAATGGTGAATTTGCCAGGCTTGAAGCCGAATTGATATGATCCAATAATGTCATTGTCAATTGGCTTCAGTCGTTCACACAGCACACTGGATAGCACTTTATATGCGATGGGAAGTAGGTTAATTCCTCTATAGTTGGCACATATCGGCTTGTCCCCTTTTTTGTGCACGGGACATAGGATGCTGAGGTTCCAATCATTCCTCTAGCCAATTTGTACAAATGAGCTGGTGCATGCTTCTGACCAGCATCTGACCACCAGTCTTGAATAGTTCGGCTGGTAACCTATCGGCACCTGCTGCTTTATTATTCTTCAGCCGATTAATTGCTACTCTGACCTCATCTTGGCTAGGTGGTATACACCTAGAACCAATAGAGATGGCGGTATAGAGCGTCATCTCTTATTGGTTCTGGGGTATCTTCTTCATCGCCACTATTTGATAACAGAGGCTTTTCACAATGCTCTGTATCTGTATCTGTACCTGTCACCAGGTTTCCATCTTCATATCTACAGAAGGATGTGCCTGCACCAAAGCCTTCGGTTTCGTGTTTTACTCGATGGTAAAATTTCCGGACTTCATTCTGACTCCTGTACATTTCGATTTGCTCACGCTCACGTTTTTCTTGTTCTTTCTTATTTTTTTCTGAAAATACGTTTCTCCTCTCTCATTTTCTCCCTATGATTCTCCATCGCATTACGTATTGCTACTGTTTGCAGGGTTGCCCTATATGCTGCGTTTTTCCATCAGTAGCATTACGGCACTCCTGATCGTACCATGGATTTTTTGATTGTGGTTTAGGCCTCTGCTACCTGATGTGTTATGCAGTTTCCGTGTTTCATTAGATCGCACCTTTGTTGCTACATTAAGACGGATGCGAACCTTAGCTGCCCCAAGGTAATGGTCCGAATCGATATTTGCTCCTCGTATTGATCGAACGTCTAAAACACTGGACGAATGCCTTCTGTCTATCACAACATGGTCAATTTGATTTCTCGTTGCTTGATTAGGAGAAATCCAGGTGGCCTTGTGTATACCAGGTGGCCATGTTTTTTTGCTGCCGCGAAGTCAATTAACATCATGCGGTTGTCGGATGTTTCTTCATGGAGACTGAATTTTCCGTCGGTGGGACCAAAAATATTTTTCCTTCCGATTTTTTGCATTAAAATCTCCTAGCAGAATTTTAATGTCATGGCCAGGGCAGAGGTCATATGCAGTTTCTAGGCGCTCGTAAAATATGTCTTTGATCTGTTCATCTTTGTCTTGGGTCGGAGCATGGGCGCAAATAAGACTGATGTAGAAGAACTTCGCTTTTATACGGATTATAGCAATTCGCTCATCTACTGGAGTGAATCTGGAGACGAGGTCTTTTATTCTCCTATTAACCATAAAACCGCATCTATGTCTCGTTTCATGGCAGCAATAATAAAGTGCGTAATCGTCTGATTTACTTACGCCAGCCCCTTTCCATCGCATTTCCTGTAAGGCAATAATATCTTCTCTTTGTACTTCTAGAGTACATCCGCTAAGGCGAAAACTGCTCCTGTTCTGTACAATAGAATAGAAGTCCACGCCATATACACCCCCTTGAAAAAATATTTTTTTTTAATACACGCCTTATATAGACTCTTGAAGAAATAATTTTTAATAATTCAAATCTTATATAATTAATTTGTATACCCTTCAGCACACTGTGGTACAGGGTATTATGTCTTTGTGCATATGTTTGTAACAGGCAAAAGGAAACAAGATAGACACACGGTTCCTTTCTGAGTCGATTTAAGCATGTCCGTCCGTCCGTCTGTCCATGATAAATTGTAAACAAAGTACAGGTCGCATTTATTATCCGAATGAGATAAAATTTGGCACAGATCATTTATTTGGCCCAAGGACCAACCCTTTTGAAATTCGGAAAAATTGGTTCAGATTTTCGTCCGATTTAAGGTAAATGGTGCACCAAAGTCCCTAAATATCACTCGATTTGCACGAAATTTGGCACAGCGTACTGAATTTAGCCTAGAATGATGTGTGCAAAGTTTCGTGAAAATCGGTTCCGATTTAGATATAACTCCCATATATATTTTCGCCCGATTTTAGGTAAATGGTGCACCAAAGTCATTAAATATATTTCGATTTGCACGAAATTTGGCACAACGTACTGAATTAAGCCTAGAATGATGTGTGCTAAGTTTCGTGGAAATCGGTTGAGATTTAGATATAGCTCCTATATATAGTTTCGTCCGATTTTAGTTAAATAGTGCACCACAGTCCCTCAAAATATTTCGATTTCCACGAAATTTGGCACAGCGTACTATATTCGTCCTAGACTGATGTGTGCAAAGTTCTGTAAAAATCGGTTCAGATTTAGATATAGCTCCCATATATATTTTCGTCCGGTTTTATGTAAATGGTGCACCAAAGTCTCTATATATCCTTCGATTTGCACGAAATTTGACATAGCGTACTGAATTGATACTAGAATGATGTGACTGAAATTTCATGAAAATCGGTTCGGATTTAGATATAGCTTCAATATATATTTTCCTCCGATTTAAGGTAAATAGTGCACCAAAGTCTCTATATATCTTTCGATTTGCATGAATTTTGGCATAGCGTACTGAATGAGGTCTAGAATGATATGTGCAAGGTTTCGTGACAATCGGTTCATATTTAGATATAGCTCCCATATATAGTTTCGCCCGATTTTAGGTAAATGGTGCACCACAGGCCCTCAATATCATACGATTTTCACGAATTTTGGCATAGCTTTCTGAACCTCCTATATTTTCGTCCGATTTTAAGTGAAGTCCATAGCTAGGCCGATTGATACAATATGCTGAAGTTAATATAAATTAATCGCTTGCACGTTTCCTTGAAATTGGTTCATATCGGTTCAGTAGAATATACCCAAAATGCTGATGGGTATCATATAGTCGGCCCAGTCCGACTTTACTACTTTCCTTCCTGGCTTTTTTTTTAATCCTTTGAAAAATAAGTTTCAAAAGCTCCACGTCTTATGTAGATCCTTACAAATAATCTTTAAAAAAGTCCAAGCCGTTTGGTTGGTACTTAAAAACGTATTCTTCCCATTGAAATAAAATTCAATTTTACCTTGTTGCAGATTCTTTTATACCCACCAAGTTGAAGTGCGTAAATAATCCTTCTCAATATTACCTCCTGTAGCGAATTTATCAATTATTACTATTTATCCTCCAACAAGTCGTTGTCGTACAACATTGAACTTTACACAAACACACACCCGATCAACATTATTAATTGTGTGATTTCTTTCGACCGTACCTTTTGTCCACACACATAATAGATTACACATTATCCTGCTCATAATGCCAGGCGTACCTTTTGTCCTGGCCATGTGTGAATATTCTTTATGTGTTGGTCGACACAAGTTAATGACTTCTCATAAATCCATTGGTATTCGTTGTGACTATAGGTATTTCTTCCTGTTCCGGTGTTGAGTTGTCATAATGCAACAGCAGCAGCAGCAGAGGGAGCTGCGCTGTGCGTATCCAGAGGAAGCCAATATCAAAAGTTGGGCAATAAATTTGTTTTTTGAAACATAACGACTGAAACAAAAACCATAATGTTGCCATTCAATAGCTGTATGGCGGAGCAGAGGAGCAGCAACGGAACTTTGTGATTTACAATCGGATCTGATGGGAAATAATACATTTTTGTGTACATTAATATATGTGTGTGTTTGAGTGCATTTTTTTCTGCGGATTTGCGTTTTTTTTAATTTAACGATCCATGAAAATGCTATGCAACAAATGAATAACGTTTTATTTGGTTACCGGAACAATAAATTTCGGCAACAAAATTTGTGGATAGTTAATTGTTTGGTTAGGCTTTTGGAAAATTAAATTTTCTTGCCAAGACAAAGAGGATTTGCATAGAATATAAGAATTTCCCCACTTTGTAGGCCACACACGAAAACTACAAATTTTCTACCTTCTAGAAAATACTTCCAGATAAAGAATATATCTCCATCAGATACTGATTGCCTACATTTATTTCAAACACAACTTCAATTTATCAAAAGTTTGCATCCCCTCCCTCTCTCTCTCTCTCTCGCTCTCTTCGAACCATTAAAACAACTTGAAAAACAACAACATGTTAGCCTTGTTTATCGACCGACTTAATATCAACAAAAAAACAACAACAACGGCAAGTTGGCTGCCACCTCTTATCGAGCCCACATCTAAATGGCTGTTTGTTGAAAGTTGTTAATTTGCTGCATAGAAAAATGGAGCAGTCCTTGTTTTTTATTTTTTTTTGTATTATCAATCTTGTTGTTGTTGTTTTAGTTTTAAGTTGTATATTTATATGTTTAATTAGTAGCATTTCACAATACTTTGTTGTTGTTCGAGTAGAAAAATATATATGTTTGTAAATATTGCTATTTAATATGAAGACCTAGATCGGTTACACAGATATGCCATTAAGACGAAGAACGAATGTTTAGAGTGGAAGCGGACCGGAAATTAATATTCTGGAACAGGCTAACTTTGAGCCCATGATGTTTAAAATAAATCAACCAAAAATATTTTTTTAATCCACGCCTTATGTAGGTCCTTTGAAAAGTTATGTTTAAACCAATAAGTAAAGTAGGACTGGGCCGGCTATATGATACCCTTCACCACTTGGGGTATATTGTACATATATGTATCCTTACAATTGCATGTCAATGTGCACTCGAGGAAACATGCTCATGTCTTTCTGCAATCTATGCTAAATTAATATTTATTTGGGCAGATTTATGTAAAATCGGACGAATATATATGTATATGTGGGAACTATATCGAAATCTGAACCAACCGAAACTTAGCACACATCATTCTAGACTCAATTCAGTACGCTATGCCAAATTTCGTGAAAATTGAAGGATATAAAGGGTCTTTGGTGCACTATTTACCAAAAATCGGATGAAAATATATATGGGAGCTACATTTAAATCTGAGCCGATTTTCAAGAAATTTAACACACATCCTCTAGACTTAATTCAGTGTTCTATGCCAAATTTCGTGGAAATCGAAAGATATATAGGGACTTTGGTGCCCCATTTACCTTAAATAGGACGAAGCTAAATATGGGAGCTATATCGAAATCTGAACCAATTTTCCCGAAACATTCCACACATCATTCTAACCATAATACAGTACGCTATGCCAAATTTGGTGCAAATCGAATGATATATAGGTACTTTGGTGCACCAATTACATATATATCTATATCTAAATCTGAACCGAAATTCAGGAAACTTAACACACATCATTGTAGACCTAATTTATTACACTGAGCCAAATTTCGTACAAATCGAAAGATATAAAGTCGCTTTGGTGCCCCATTTACCTTATATCGGACGAAATATATATATATATATATATATATATATATATATAGGAGCTATATCTAAATCTGAACCAATTTTCTCGAAACGTGACACACATCATTCTAGACACAATTCAATATACTATGCCAAATTTCGTGCAAATCGAAAGATATATAGGGACTTCGGTGCACCATTTACATTAAATCGGACGAAAATATATATGGGAACTATATATAAATCTGAACCGATTTTCAGGAAACTTAACACACATCATTCTATACTTCATTCATTAGGCTGTGCCAAATTTCGTGCAAATCGAAAGATATAAAGGGATTTTGGTGCATCATTTACCTAAAATCGGACGAAACTATATATGGGAGCTATATCTAAATCTGAACCGATTTTCATGAAACTCAGCACACATCATTCTAGGCCTAATTCATTACGCTGTGCCAAATTTCGTGCAAATCGGAGGGTTTAAAGGTACTTTGGTGCATCATTTACATTAAATCGGACGAAAATATATATGTGGGAGCTATATCTAAATCTGAACCGATTTTCAAGAAACTTAGCACACATCATTCCAGACACAATTCAATATACTATGCCAAATTTCGTGCAAATCGAAGGATATATAGGGACTTTGGTGCACCATTTACCTAAAATCGGACGAAAATATATATGGGCGCTATATCTAAATCTGAACCGATTTTCACTAAACTCAGCACACATCATTCTGGATATATTTAAGAACTCTATGCCAAATTTCGTGCAAATCGAAGGATATATAGGGACTTTGGTGCACCATTTACCTTAAATCGGACGAAACTATATATGGGAGCTATATCTAAATCAGGACCGATTTTTCCCAATTTCAATAGGGTTCGTCCTTGGGCCAAACAAGTGAGCTGTGCCAAATTTAATCCAAATCGGATCATAAATGCGACCTGTACTTTGTTCACAAAAATACATGGACGGACGGACAGACACCATGTTTCTTAAATCGGCCGAAACTATATATGGGAGCTATTTCTTAATATGAATCGATTTTTCAATAGGGTTCGTCCTTAGCCCAAATAAGTGAGCTGTGCCGAATTTCATTCAAATCGAATCAAAAATGCGACCTGTACATTGTTTACAGTTTAACATGGACAGACAGACGGACGGACATGCATAAATCGACTCAGAAAGTGATTTTTTAAAAATCCGCGACTTGTTAAGATCCTAGAAAAAATCCACGCCTTGTGATGATCTTAGAAAATATCCACGCCTTGTTATGATCCTAGAAAAATTCCACGCCTTGTTAAGATCCTAGACAAAATCCACGCCTGGTGAAGATCCCAGAAAAAATCCACGTCTTGTGAAGATCCCAGAAAAAGTCCACGCCTTGTGAAGATCCTAGAAAAAGTCCACGCCTTGTGAAGATCCTAGAAAAAATATTTTTTTTAGAAATCCACACCTTGTAATGATCCTAGAAAAAATATTTTTTAAAATCCATTCATTTTGAAGATCCTTAAAAAACATTCTTTAAAATCCACGCATGTTGAAGATCCTTACAAAATATTTTTTTAAAAATCTAGACTTTATGTAGGCCCTTGAAAAAATAGTTGTTTTTTCAATCCATGCCTTTTGTAGGATCTTGAAAAATATTTTTCAAAAATCCCCTGCCCTTTGAAGTTTCCTAAAAAGACGAGTAGTTTTTTTCCTAGCCTCCTTACGAACTGGTCATCATCAGCCAGAAAATATTCTCTGTGCCCATGTCCACTTATGGAATGCAATCATTGCCTATATGGACTTCCATTTATGTATCACATTAATGTGATAAACAGAACATTGAGGCGTTAATGATACAGCTGCGATGTATTGTGAGGACCACCAGCAGTGTTTCTTTTTTTCCTTCTGTCCACTCAATTGGCAACATCTTCTCATTTAGGTAAATGAATTACCGCATTTATTTCATCAACAGCAAACTACTGCAGGGTTGCCTTTATTTATGTGTTGTTGTTTTATTGTGTATGTTTTTTTTTCCAGAATAGTAACGACTGGAACTTGTTAAAAAGGCTTAATGACTTGCGGAACCAACCAACAGTATCTACGGCTACAGCAATGATACGCCTGTCGATAATACACACAAATAACGAAGTCCAAAAGCAAATTGAAAATATATGCTACCACCGCATATATCCTTCATGCTCTGAACTACTATCGTAGTTCGCAGCAACAGCAACAAACTTTTTCTGCATTTCTGCTGGTGCTTCTGCTATTTGGCTATATATGGCAAGGGGTCACCCAAAGACTGATCATTCTTGGCATATTGTTTTTCTTTAATTAATTAAGTAATTTTCTTATATTAACGAAGGAAACTGAGAAAAAATGCGCACGAAAAAAAAAACACACACACGAATGTTAATGATGTTTGTATGAGAATGCATGTGCAGTTTTTTATGTGTGTGTAAGTATGTGTGTGTGTGCGTATCAGTTCAGCAACATCGTTTAAATTCCTTAAATACATGAATAAATCATTCTGAAGTTGAAGTATATGCTTAACGAGGGCTGTATGGAAATCATGGAATTCACGAGTTCAGCAAGACCATGAAAAATATTATTTTATAAAAATCCCTGCTTATGGTAGATCCTGAAAATATATTATTTTAAGATTCGCGCTTTTGGTAGACCCTGAACATTTTTTATACCCTTCACCACACTGTGGTACAGGGTATTATGTCTTTGTGCATATGTTTGTAACAGGCATATTCTTTTTGATAATATGCATAGAATCACTTTCAGAGTCGATTTTCGCATGTCCGTATGTCTGTCCGTACTTTCGTCTGTCCATGTTAAATTGTAAACAAAGTACAGGTCGCATTTATGATCCGAATTGGATGAAATTTGGCATATGTCACTTATTTGGCCCAAGGACGAACTCTATTGAAATTGGGAAAAATCGGTTCAGTTTTAGATATAGCTCCTATATATATTTTCGTCCGATTTTATGTAAATGGTACACAAAAGTCCCAATATATCTTTCGATTTGGACGAAATTTGGCATAGGGCACTAAATTAAGTCTAGAACGATGTGTGTTAAATTTCATGAGCTCCCATATATATTTTCGTCCGATTTAAGGTAAATGGTGCACCAAAATCCCTATATATCTATTGATTTGCACGAAATTTGGCATACCGTAATGAATTAGGTCTAGAATGATGTGTGTTATGTTCCCTGAAAATCGGTCCAGATTTAGATATAGCTCCCATATATATATATTTTCGCCCGATTTAAGGTAAATGATTCACCAAAGTTCCTAAATATCTTTCGATTTGCACGAAATTTGGCACAGCGTACTGAATTAAGCCTAGAATATTGTGTGCTAAATTTCGTGAAAATCGGTTCAGATTTACATATAGCCCCCATATATATTTTCATCCGATTTAAGGTAAATCGTGCACCAAAGTTTCTAAATATCTTTCGATTTGCACGAAATTTGGCACAGCGTACTAAATTAAGTCTAAAACGATGTGTGTTAAATTTCATGAAAATCGGTTCAGATTTAGATATAGCTCCCATATATATTTTCGTCAGATGTAAGGTAAATGGTGCACCAAAGTCCCTATATATCTTTCGATTTGCACGAAATTTGACACAGCGTACTAAACTAAGTCTAGAACGAAGTGTCTTAAATTTTATGAAAATCGGTTCAGATTTACATATAGCCCCCATATATATTTTCATCCGATTTAAGGTTAAATGGTGCACCAAAGTTCCTAAATATTTTTCGATTTGCAAGAAATTTGGCACAGCGTACGGAATTAAGCCTAGAATGTTGTGAGCTAAATTTCGTGAAAATCGGTTCAGATTTAGTTATAGCTCCCATATATATATTTCGTCCGATTTAAGGTAAATGGTGCACCAAAGTCCTTATTTATCTTTCGATTTGCACGAAATTTTGCACAGCGTACTGAATTGAGTCTAGAATGATGTGTGTTAAGTTTCGTGAAGATCCGTTATGATTTATATATAGCTCCCATATATATTTTTGTCCGATTTACATAAATAAAATCCTGTTTGTCCCATTAACACGAAATTTTGCACAACGCGTCAGAATGACATGAGCATATCCTTCGAGGGAACATTGACATACAATTGTAAGGATACCTATGTGCAATATACCCAAAGTGGTGAAGGGTATCATATAGTCGGCCCAGCCCGTTTTAACATTAAATCACTCCTCTATTGGGCCCTAAAACAATATTCTTTTCAAAATCCACACGTATAATAGACCGTGAATACATATACATGAATATTTTACAGTAGACAAAAAAACACAGTAAGGAAAGTTCAAAAGTCGGACGGGGCCGACTACATGATACCCTTCACCACTATGGGTACATGCAAGACATATTAATATCTACAATATCCTGTAGATATAGAAATTTTGCATACATCAGTCGGGACCTAATTCAGTACTCTGTGCAAAATTTTGCTTCAATCGGAACAATATTGGGAGTTTGGTGCACAATTTACTTTAAATCGGACGAAACTATATATGGCAGCTATATCTAAATCTGAACCGATTCCAATCTAGTATGCTGAGCAAAATTTTGCTTCAATCGTACCAATATTGGAAGTTTGGTGCACTATTTACATTAAATCCGACGATACTATATATGGGTGCTATATCTAAATCTGACCCGATTTCAAAAAAAAACTTCGCATTCATCAATCATGACCTAATTTAGTACGCTGTGCACATTTTTATTTCAATCCGATATTTCAATCCATTTACATAAAATCGGACGAAACTATATATAGCATATTTAGATATAAATCTGAACCGATTCCAACAAAATTTCTCATACATCAGTCGGGACGTAATTCAGTACTCTGTGCAAAATGTTGCTTTAGTCGGACCACTATTGGGAGTTTGGTGCACTATTTACATTAAATCGGACGAAACTATAAATCGGAGCTATATCTAAATCTGAACCGATTTCAACATTTTTTGCATATAACTATCTAGACCTAATTCAATACTCTGTGCAAAATTTTGTCTCAATCGGACCAAAATTGGGAGTTTGGTGCATCAAACAGCTAAAATCGGACGAAAATATATATGGGAGCTATATCTAAATCTGAACCGATGTTCTCCAATTTCAATAGGGTTCGTCCTTGGGCCAATTAAGTGACCTGTGCCAAATTTCATCCAAATCGGATCATAAATTCGACCTGTACTTTGTTAACAAAAATACGGACGGACAGATGGACGGACGGACGGACATGCATAAATCGACTCAGAATGCACAACGACACAATATCCTGTAGCACAGTCTGGTGAAGGGTATAAGAAGGGGGTACCCTTATATGGGGGCTACCCGAAAAAATTGACCTATATTTATAATTTTTTGTGGAGAGATTTGCTACCCAATAAGAATTACTAAATTACAGCCAATTCGGTAAAAAATCCGGTCAAAATCCCCAAATACTGGAAATTGGGAGGTATTCTTATATGGGGGCTACCCGAAAAAATTGACCTATATTTATAATTTTTAGCATAGAGATTTGCTACCCAATAAGAACTCAGAGTACTGAATTTCAGCGAATTCGGTCCAAAAATGCGATCAAACCCCCTAAAATACCGCAAAATTAGGGGTACCCGTATATGCGGGCTATCTGAAAATATGGACCCATATTTATAATTTTTAGTGTAGAGATTTGCTACCCAATTAGAACTCAAAGTACCAAATTTCAGCGAATTCAATTAAAAAACGCGCTAAAGAACCTTAATATACCGAAATTGGGGGTACCCTTATATGGGAGCTATGCCTAAACGTGGACCGATTTTCTCTAATTTCAATAGGGTTCGTTCTTGGGCCAATTAAGTGACCTGTGCCAAATTTCATCCAAATCGGATCGTAAATGCGACCTGTACTTTGTTAACAAAAATACACGGACGGACGGACAGACGGACATGCATAAATCGACTCAGAAAGTGATTCTATGCATATTCTCAAAAGGAACCATGGGTCTATCTCGATTCCTTTTGCATGTTACAAACATATGCTCAAAGACATAATACCCTGTACCACAGTGTAGTGAAGGGTATAAAAAACATTTCAAAATCGTATTTATTTCTGAAAATAGTTTTTCACGCTTCTGCATAGCATGACCATATGTGTCATGCTTGTTATGAAACAATGTTTTTCCCATACACGAAAGTGGCCAAACAAAAAAAATGTTGTTTTTAATTAGGACAACATCGTTTGACTCCACGATAATAAATTCTTAAGTTTTTTTGTTGTTATGATCGAAGAAGGTATGATTTTTTTTCATAAGCAACTACTCAATGATTTCATTGTTGGATTCAATCCAACAACAACAAATGTGGAAATGCCTAGAAACATTAACAAAGAACTATTATTAGCCATAATTTTCATCATCATTAATGTGCGTAACCTAAAGGATATTTTGCACATCTTTGATGCAACTAACTCATTCTTCCATAAATCAATTAATTTGCGAGGTAATTAATTTAACGAAGATAGATTTGGAGCAAAACGATATTGATTTATGAGAGACTCGATTTGTTGTTGTTGTTGTATTATTCTTCTCATCAGCTTCTAGCTTTTAATTTATTGTTCTGCAATAAATATATTGCTTTCATTTATTGCTTTTAGCTGCTGGGGATTTCGAAAAGAAATCATTCAATAAGTCGTGTTGGAAATCCTTAACAATAGTCCTTAGGATATTAAAGCCATTAAGCCAAGAGGAAGAAAACAAAAAAAAAAACAAAATTGTTATCCTCATTTAGAAGTAGTTTTTTTTTTCTGCTCTTTCTCTCTTCGTTAACAACAATTGTTCTCAGCTCCGTCTATGTTCTACTAACAGCATCAGGATATTCATGTTATTGCTTTATGTTTGTTTTGTTGTTGTTTTCTAAAAAAATACTCTTTGCTTTTATCCTACATCCTTTACACGTTCATCAAATAAACTTCTTTTTCATTTATTTGGAAATGTGTAATCCTTATCTTGTATCGGTGAGCCTGTGTGCGAGTGAGTGTGTCTGTTTGAATATTCTCTATATGTAGTGAAATGCCGGCAAACGTGCTCAAGTGCCGGAACAGTGGGTTAACAGAGATTCTATTTTTCTATCAAACAACACAAAAAAAAAATGATAACAAAAAACAATATTATCATCATAGAAATAAAACAAAGCTTTCTCCAGATACCTAGACAAGTTGTTCCAGCGGGATATAGAGAGAAGTGGAGAACACAAATTTGTTATCAAATACAAAAGAACTGAAATGAAATAGAAAAAAATTAAATTGGCTTAGTTTGTGCCAAAAAGGGAATCTAATGGATTTTTCAAAGAATATTTTTTCATAACGCGTGGGTATAAAGACTATTTTCAATTTGTTATTGCTATTTAATTCATAAGTAATATTCCTATTATTCTTTATATCCACGCCTTGCTATGTAGGTCCCTAAAAACTATGCTTTGAATAATCCACGCCTTGCTATGCAGGTCCCTAAAAAATATGCTTTGAAAAATCCACGCCTTGCTATGTAGGTCCCTAAAAACTATGCTTTGAATAATCCACGCCTTGCTATGCAGGTCCCTAAAAAATATGCTTTGAAAAATCCACGCCTTGCTATGTAGGTCCCTAAAAACTATGCTTTGAATAATCCACGCCTTGCTATGCAGGTCCCTAAAAAATATGCTTTGAAAAATCCACGCCTTGCTACGTAGGTCCCTAAAAACTATGCTTTGAATAATCCACGCCTTGCTATGCAGGTCCCTAAAAAATATGCTTTGAAAAATCCACGCCTTGCTATGTAGGTCCCTAAAAAATATGCTTTGAAAAATCCACGCCTTGCTATGTAGGTCCCTAAAAAATATGCTTTGAAAAATCCACGGCTTGCTTAGACCCCTGAAAAAATATGCTTTGAAAAATCCACACCTTGTGTAGACCCTGAAAAATTTTCTTTGAAAAATCCACGTCTTGTGTAGACTCCGAAAAAATATTCCTTGAAAAATTCACGCCTTGAAAAAATATTCTTTGAAAAATCCACGCCTTGGAAAATATTCTTTGAAAAATCCACGCCTTGAAAAATATTTTTTGAAAAATTCACGCCTTGAAAAAATATTCTTTGAAAAATCCACGCCTTGAAAAATATTCTTTGAAAAATCCACGCCTTGAAAAATATTCTTTGAAAAATTCACGCCTTGAAAAATATTCTTTGAAAAATCTACGCCTTGAAAAAATATTCTTTGAAAAATCTACGCCTTGAAAAAATATTCTTTGAAAAATCCACGCCTTGGTTAGACCCCTGAAAAAATATTCTTTGAAAAATCCACGCCTTGCTTAGACCCCTGAAAAAATATTCTTTGAAAAATCCTCGCTTGCTTAGACCCCTGAAAAAATATTCTTTGAAAAATCCTCGCTTGCTTATACCCCTGAAAAAATATTCTTTAAAAAATCCACGCCTTGCTTAGACCCCTGAAAAAATATTCTTTGAAAAATCCACGCCTTGCATAGACCCCTGAAAAAATATTCTTTGAAAAATCCACGCCTTATGTAGACCACTGAAAAAATATTCTTTGAAAAATCCACGCCTTGCTTAGACCCCTGAAAAAATATTCTTTGAAAAATCCTCGCTTGCTTATACCCCTGAAAAATATTCTTTAAAAAATCCACGCCTTGCTTAGACCCTTGAAAAAATATTCTTTGAAAAATCCACGCCTTGTGTAGACCCCTGAAAAAATATTCTTTAAAAAATCCACGCCTTATGTAGACCACTGAAAAAATATTCTTTGAAAAATCCACGCCTTGCTTAGACCCCTGAAAAAATATTCTTTGAAAAATCCTCGCTTGCTTATACCCCTGAAAAATATTCTTTAAAAAATCCACGCCTTGCTTAGACCCTTGAAAAAATATTCTTTGAAAAATCCACGCCTTGTGTAGACCCCTGAAAAAATATTCTTAAAAAAATCCACGCCTTATGTAGACCACTGAAAAAATATTCTTTAAAATATATTCTGAAAAAGGGTCTTGGGGGGTCAGTATATTCTTTAAAAAATCCACGCCTTGTGTTGACCCCTGAAAAAGGGTCTTGGGGGGTCAGTATATTCTTGAAATATTCTTTAAAAAATCCACGCCTTGTGTTGAAGTCTGAAAAAGGGTCTTGGGGAGTCAGTATATTCTTGAAAATATTCTTTAAAAAATCCACGCCTTGTGTTGACCCCTGAAAAAAATATTCTTTAAAAAATCCACGCCTTGTGTTGACCCCTGAAAAAAATATTCTTTAAAAAATCCACGCCTTGTGTTGACCCCTGAAAAAAATATTCTTTAAAAAATCCACGCCTTGTGTTGACCCCTGAAAAAAATATTCTTTAAAAAATCCACGCCTTGTGTTGACCCCTGAAAAAAATATTCTTTAAAAAATCCACGCCTTGTGTTGACCCCTGAAAAAATATTCTTTATAAAATCCACGCCTTGTGTTGACCCCTGAAAAAAATATTCTTTAAAAAATCCACGCCTTGTGTTGACCCCTGAAAAAAATATTCTTTAAAAAATCTACGCCTATCAAGTTGACCCCTGAAAAAATATTCTTTAAAAAATCCACGCCTTGTGTTGACCCCTGAAAAAATATTCTTTAAAAAATTCACGCCTTGTGTTGACAACGGAAAAAATATTCTTTAAAAAATTCACGCCTTGTGTTGACCCCTGAAAAAATATTTCTTAACACTAGAACGCCGAAGGCGGTCATTTTGACCGTTTTCCTATTTCATGTACAAAAGCAACTGTGCATTTAATGACACATTTTTTAAAATTTGGTTAATTTTTTATAATAAACGCAATTTTATGAGGTACGAAAAGTCACCATATTTAAAAAAAAAGTGTCATTAAATGCACAGTTGCTCTTGTACTTGAAATTGTAAAGCGGTCAAAATGACCGCCTTCGGCGTTCTAGTGTTAAAAATCCACGCCTTGTGTAGACCCCTGAAAAAGTATTCCTTAAGAAACACGCCTTGTGTTGGCCCCTGAAAAAATATTCATTAAAAATCTACGTTTATGAAGGTCCTTAAAAAAATATTCTTATAAAATTCCTCAAAATAAAAAATATTCCGTAAGAAAATCTTGGCCCAATGTAGACCATTAAAAATATTCTTTAAAAAAATTTGCGCTTTGTATAGGTACTTAAAAAAAGTCTTTAAAAATCCACGGCTTGTGTAGGTCCTCAAAATATTCTTAACAAAAAATCCGCACCTTATGTAGGTCGAATTATGAATCGATTCGATTCAATTATATGGCATTAGCCGAGTTTTTATTTATATTCCATCTTCGTCTTTTTTATTATAATGTCCCAACTGGCAGCTGCCAAAGGAAGTACTTCCATATTTATATTTATTTTTTTAAACAAAATGCAAATATAGAACATAGTCATAAGATTTTATGACTTCCTACTTCGAAAATAAACTTAACTCTACGCCACTACATGAAGGAAGAACATTTTATTTTATGGCCTCCACCAAAGGCAGACAAAGGCTTTTAGAGGAAAATATAAAAACCAACAAAAAAGACAGAACAATAAAAATATAGCAAGAAAAACTAAAAAAAGTAGATAATAATTAAATTATTCTTTGGACTAAGTCCAAATGCATTGCTTTTTAAATTCCATACTAAGTTGTTTGGTTGCATCCAGTGGATAACAAAGACTTCCTTTGTTTACACAGAGAGAAGAGATTTTACAAAAGACTTGCTTTTGGTTTTTTCACAAAGCTCTTTTGCCTTTGGTGGTAATAGTCCTTATGCTGCTGCTGGCTATGGTGCCTGTTGGCGATGGTGGTGGCCAATAAAATCTAATAAAATTGCATGTAATCCAAAGCAATTTACAGAAAATCAAATAGTGATAACAGGGACAAAAGTAGTTCCAGCATTTATTTTATTTTCCAAAGTCCATTTAAAGAAAAAAGAGAACAAGAAACAAACACCAACACTTCTAAATGTAAAATTTAGGTGATAGTTTTATAATCCGATTTTTTTTCCGTTTTCGACTATTGGCCAATAAATGGAGAAAATAAGAAGGCATTATTTTTTCTAAGAGGAACAGAGGCAAGATCAAGGTAATGGAATGAAGATATTTTTAAAAGATATTTAAAACCTCACGCCTCTTTACCAGAATCTAGGATTAAAAACAGCCCTTATCAAGTTCGACTGGATCCAACTTTTATACCCTCCACTATGAGGTGGATATTTAAAATACCGACAATCGATTGGGATTTTTATGTGGGAGCTTTGAAATTGGTAAATTGCTGCAAGCAGGAAACGAAATACCAAACTACAGTTACACAGGCTGAAAAATAGGAAGGACTTTGAATACACCGAAAATGGCCGTTGTATTGGGCTATGTAGAATTTTTCTGTGAATAAGTTTTTTGCCCACCAAGGTACCGGAATGCATTAACTTCGGTGCCTAGAATCAAATTGCCTATGATTGAACCTTTAAAAATATAGGCGGATATTTGTAACTTGTTGTAGATAAATTCGACACCCAATGAAAATTTCGGCTGAAATTCATACCCAAACTCCAAAAAAAGCCAAAAAGTGGACCAATATTAATAACAATTTGTAAGAATGGTTATTATCCGTGGAAGACTCAATCTCGGCTTGGAAATATTCCTTAAAAGTTCGCCCTTTAATGGCCAGTCTAGGCTTGAATATACTCTAGGCTTGGAAATATTTTTAAAAGTCCGCGCCTTTGATAGCCAGTCTAGGCAAGGAATATTTAATTGAGGGTTCGGTGTAGGCTTGAAATATGTCCTTGAAGGTTCGGTGTAGGCTTGAAATATGGCCTTGTAGGTTCGGTTTAAAAAAACCCGCCTTGAAGGTTCGGTGTAGTCTTGAAATATGGCCTTGAAGGTTCGGCTTAAAAAACCATGCCTTGAAGGTTCGGTGTAGGCTTGAACTATGGCTTAAAAACACACCTTGAAGGTTCGGTGTGGACTTGAAATAGGGCTTAATAGGGCAAGGAATATTTAATTGAGGGTTCGGTGTAGGCTTGAAATATGTCCTTGAAGGTTCGGTGTAGGCTTGAAATATGGCCTTGAAGGTTCGGCTTAAAAACCCATGCCTTGAAGGTTCGGTGTAGGCTTGAACTATGGCTTAAAAACACACCTTAAAGGTTCGGTGTGGACTTGAAATAGGGCTTAAAAACCACGCCTTGAAGGAGCGGTGTAGGCTTGAAATATGGCTTAAAAAACAGGTGTAGTCATGAAATATGGCCTTAAAGGTTCGGCTTAAAAAACCAGGCAAGGAATATTTAATTGAGGGTTCGGTGTAGGCTTGAAATATGTCCTTGAAGGTTCGGTGTAGGCTTGAAATATGTCCTTGAAGGTTCGGTGTAGGCTTGAAATATGGCCTTGAAGGTTCGGATTAAAAAAACACGCCTTGAAGGTTCGGTGTAGTCTTGAAATATGGCCTTGAAGGTTCGGCTTAAAAAAACATGCCTTGAGGTTCGGCGTAGGCTTGAACTATGGCTTAAAAAACACACCTTGAAGGTTCGGTATAGACTTGAAATAGGGCTTAAAAACCACGCCTTGAAGGTTCGGTGTAGGCCATATTTCAAGGCTTAAAAAACAGGCCTTGAATGTTCGGTGTAGGCTTGATATATTCCTTAAAAATCCACGCCTTAAAACTTTAGTTTGGCCCTGAGAATATTCCTTAGAAATTCGCGCCTTAAGGCCTTAGTAGGGCCCTGAAAATATTCATTAAAAATCCAAGCATTTAAGGCTCTAAAACCATTCTATAAAAATCCTAGCATTTGAGGCTCTTAAAATTTTCTTTAAAAATGTAAGCCTTTAAGGTTCTAAAACTATTCTATAACACGTTGACGGACAGTAGAAACAAGTGAAATTCGAAAACATGACACTAGGCTTCTACTTGTACGCTGGTAAATGCACATTTGTGCTGCTACAGCCGTCATGTCACATAGTGAACTTGAACTTGACGGCTATAGACGTGTTAAATATCCAAGCCTTTAAGGCCCTAAAACTATTCTTTAAAAATCCACGCCTAAAAGGCTCTGAATAGCCCTAAAACTATTCTTTAAAAATCCACGCCTAAAAGGCTCTGAATAGCCCTAAAACTATTCTTTAAAAATCCACGCCTAAAAGGCTCTGAATAGCCCTAAAACTATTCTTTAAAAATCCACGCCTAAAAGGCTCTGAATAGCCCTAAAACTATTCATTAAAAATCCACGCCTAAAAGGCTCTGAATAGCCCTAAAACTATTCTTTAAAAATCCACGCCTAAAAGGCTCTGAATAGCCCTAAAACTATTCTTTAAAAATCCACGCCTAAAAGGCTCTGAATAGCCCTAAAACTATTCTTTAAAAATCCACGCCTAAAAGGCTCTGAATAGCCCTAAAACTATTCTTTAAAAATCCACGCCTAAAAGGCTCTGAATAGCCCTAAAACTATTCATTAAAAATCCACGCCTAAAAGGCTCTGAATAGCCCTAAAACTATTCTTTAAAAATCCACGCCTAAAAGGCTCTGAATAGCCCTAAAACTATTCTTTAAAAATCCACGACTAAAAGGCTCTGAATAGCCCTAAAACTATTCTTTAAAAATCCACGCCTAAAAGGCTCTGAATAGCCCTAAAACTATTCTTTAAAAATCCACGCCTAAAAGGCTCTGAATAGCCCTAAAACTATTCTTTAAAAATCCACGCCTAAAAGGCTCTGAATAGCCCTAAAACTATTCTTTAAAAATCCACACCTAAAAGGCTCTGAATAACCTTAAAACTATTCTTTAAAAATCCACGCCTAAAAGGCTCTGAATAGCCCTAAAACTATTCTTTAAAAATCCACACCTTTAAGGCTTGGGATTGCCCTGGAAATATTACATAGCAATCCCTTTTCCCTTTGGACCTCCATGAGTCACCAAAAAATTAAAAAAAAAATTGTATTTTCTGCCATCCCTTTAAATGATGCCCAAAAATATGTCTCCATAGATTTGTCAAACACACTTTGAGTTGACTAAAAATAGCAGTAGCAGCAGCAACAACAAAAATATTTTTTGAAAATATTTTTCAAAATAAATTCCCCATTTCGTTGTTGTGAAATTCAAATTCTTGAATTTTTTGTTTTGTTTTGAGAAGAAGAACATTTCTAAATTTACTTTTGCAAAATTCTTACCCTTTCGTGTGACACTCACCCAACAACAAATCTTTGGCCATTTGTCAAAGAGCCAACAATGGATGTTGGCTTTGTACACAGTAGAGGCAGACAGACAGACACACAAACACACTCATCACATGTACTTCTGGCTGGATGGCTGATAGTTTGCTGCCCTTTTTATGAGACTGGTGCCACAGCGCGCACACACACACACACATCTGCTGCAACATGCACTGCCCTCCATCCATCCGTTGTGTGCATGTCGAGAGGAAGAAGCAGCTGAAGAAGTCCGTGCCATAAGTATTTCCACACAGGGCCATAAGCCTGCAATTCTTGTGACAATGGATGTTTGGTTGGATCGGTCGTTCTTTCATTTGTTTGTTTGTCTGTATGTCTCTCTGTTTGTTTGTTTGTCTCTGATTGTCGCGTGTTGCTGCTGCTGCTGTTGAATAGTCACAGTCGTCCTCCTGGTGTGTATCTGCAACTTCTCGCTGTCACTTTAGAGAATTATTGCTGAATTATTCATGGCCTCAATGAATTCAGTGGTAGCGAGAACGCAATGTAGGAAAACAGCACAACAACAACTCGAATCGAAATAATGTGACAAAAAAAAGTTACAACAACAGACTCGATAACATGAGCATCATCTTTACTGCCTGCCACAATGCCAGCAACTGCACCAACAATGACAACAACAACAGTGACAATGCCAAAAAGGATTAGATGATATATAACCACAGCAAATATGTTATGGATCATTTCCAATGGTACTCCATAGTCTATGGACTCTCTGAATAGTGCAGGACCCTTTTCTCCCCTCAAGCAACCACCACGTTGTATGCAACCTAAATCCCTTAAGAGTGCCATAATATAATCCTCCCAAGAATTGTCGAGAGGAGGAGGAATGCTAGGGTGTGTATGGAACATCGAAGTTATAACAAAGTGTTTGAAGGTGGAACTTCGTCGCCTCTCAAAAAAGTTATGACAATGATGAAAAATTGTAATATTTTCTTTAAGATTAGGAAACAGTGGTCTGCACTGAATTAACAATCCACACCTTAAAGACAGAGCCTGGGCCTGGAAATATATTTTTCAAAAATCCACGCCTAGGCCTGGAAATATTCTTTAAAAATATACGCCTTAAAGACAGAGCTTAGGGCTCGAAATATTCTTTAAAAATATACGCCTTAAAGACAGAGCCTAGGGCTGGAAATATTCTTTAAAAATCCACGCCTTAAAGGCAGAGCGTAAGCATAGAAATATTCTTTAAAAATCCACGCCTTGTAGGACTCAGTCTAGGCCTGAAAATATTCGTTAAAAATCCACGCCTTGTAGGACTCAGTCTAGGCTTGAACATATTCTTTAAAAATCCACGCCTTGTAGGACTCAGTCTAGGCCTGAAAATATTCGTTAAAAATCCACGCCTTGTAGGACTCAGTCTAGGCTTGAACATATTCTTTAAAAATCCACGCCTTGTAGGACTCAGTCTAGGCCTGAAAATATTCGTTAAAAATCCACGCCATGTAGGACTCAGTCTAGGCTTGAACATATTCTTTAAAAATCCACGCCTTGTAGGACTCAGTCTAGGCTTGAACATATTCCTTAAAAATCCACGCCTCGTAGGACTCAGTCTAGGCTTGAACATATTCTTTAAAAACCCACGCCTTGTAGGACTCAGTCTAGCCCTGAAAATATTCGTTAAAAACCCACGCCTTGTAGGACTCAGTCTAGGCTTGAACATATTCTTTAAAAATCCACGCCTTGTAGGACTCAGTCTAGGCCTGAAAATATTCGTTAAAAATCCACGCCTTGTAGGACTCAGTCTAGGCTTGAACATATTCTTTAAAATCCACGCCTTGTAGGAATCAGTCTATGCTTGAAAATATTCTTTAAAAATCCACGCCTTAAAGGCAGAGTCTAGGCCTGAAAATCATCTTTAAAAATCCACGCCTTAAAGGCAGAGTCTAGGCCTGAAAATCAACTTTAAAAATCCGCGCCTTAAAGGCAGAGTCTAGGTCTGAAAAACATCTTTAAAAATCCACGCCTTAAAGGCAGAGCTCGGCCAGGAAATATTCTTTAAAAATCCACGACTTAAAGGCAGAGCCTGGCCCTAAAAATATTCTTTAAAAATCCACGCCTTAAAGAGAGAGGATACGCCTTGGAAATATTCTTAAAAAATCCACGCCTTAAAGGCAGAGCCTAGGCCTGAAAATGTTTTTTAAAACTCCACGCCTTAATGACAGAGCCTAGGTCTGAAAATATTTTTTAAAAATCCACGCCTTAATGGCAGAGCCTAGGTCTGCATATATTTTGTAAAAATCCACGCCTTAAAGCAGATCCAAGGCCTGGAAATATTCTTTAAAAATCATCACCTTAAAGGCTATGAAATTCTGTCTAAATTGCCTACAAAATCTAAAAAGGCATTTTAAGGCCTTTAACGGTTCTATCGCCTAAAAAAGCCATTTCAATTTTCTGTGGTCTAGAAAGACATTTTAAGGCCTTTAAACGCATTTTAAGGCCTTTAAACGCTTCTACCGCCTTAAAAAGCCATTTAAATTTTCTGTGGTCTAAAAAGGCATTTTAAGGCCTTTAACGGTTCTATCGCCTACAAAGCCATTTTCATTTTCCGTGGTCTAAAAAGGCCTTTAAACGCTCCTATCGCCTAAAAAAGCCATTTTAATTTTCCGTGGTCTACAAAGGCATTTTAAGGCCTTTAAACGCTTCTATCGCCTAAAAAAGCCATTTTAATTATCTGCGGTCCTTGGCCTTTAAATCCACCCATTTAAGACTTGGTATGGCCCTCAAAATAGTCTCTAAAAATTCACACGTTAAAGGTTCTGCATAGCCCTCAAAATATTCTCTAAAAATCCACACCTTAAAGTTTTTGCATTGCCCTGAAAATATTTTTTAAAAATGTCTACCCATCGACTACTGTGCTGGTCTGGTTGCAGAATATAAAAACACACACAGTAGTTCCGAAGATTTATGACATTTATGTATTACACTTGCAGTGATTTTACAATAAAGAAATAACAACAACAACACCAAATACCAACTCTGACTAATGTCAGCACATAAAAAGAAAATCGAAAATTTTTATCCAAAGTAGCAAATAGGAATTCATTAGTTATAGAAATGTCATCGATGGATGACAAGCAGCAAAAGAAAAAGTTCTGACAGCCACAGCTGGACTTCGTAGCGAAGATAAGTCTTATGGGAGCAACATTTGTTAGAGGATTATTAAAAGTTAAGAAGAAAAAACTTTTAATGTTTATTTGAAGTTCTACGGAAACTTCAAGTTCCACCAAAACAGCATTTCCTACCTGAGCCCCCTCCCTGAAAAAATAGGAAAAAAACTAAGAACCCAACAAATGCTGGACAACTTAATTTTGTGTAATAAATTTAGTTCTACAGCAGCATATGTTACCGAAAAGTCATAATTAAAATCAATTACATGGCTTGTTGCATGTACTCCCTGGAGCCACGGTTGGATCGGCTAGACCACTGGCAGGCATACTTGTACAACCAACAGCCAAACAGCTCAGTCAAGTTGAGTGGAATGGAGTGGCGTCCAGCCATCTACCAGGCCATTCATTATGGCAACAGCCGGTCGGTCATTGTTTCTACTACTGTTTTGCATCTTCTTTCTAGGGTAGCAATTTTTATGTTCTTTTCACACACACACATATACACATACTCTCATATATATACATAATAGGCAACACACACTCACATCCTTGCAGTTTATCACTTATAATTTGTTTTTCATTTACACAGCTGACCAGGCCGGCCCCAAATGAGAAGTCAAGGAGAAAAAAGCAACAACGAAAATAATTAACTTTAATTATTATGTTTCTGCCAACTGGACTTTTAGCAATATTTTTTAGGTGGATATGATGAACAAGAGGAAGGAAACGAAAAAAACATTTATTTTTTCAGGCTGTCATAATCTGTAGGGTCAGATTTTATGACTTAACAAGCATGGATCATAAGTTATGAAATAATTAATTAGGTGATGTTTGGGAGATAAGTAAATGAAGCAGGGTAGGGATATAGAACGGAACTATGGCCCTCGATACACATTTAAATATAATTTTAGGCTTAAAGGCCCTGAAAATATTCTTTAAAAATCCACGCCTTAAAGGCTTGGTATGGCCCTGAAAATATTCTTTAAAAATCCACGCCTTAAAGGCTTGGTATGGCCCTGAAAATATTCTTTAAAAATCCACGCCTTTGAAGCTTAGCATGGCCCTGAAAATATTCTTTAAAAATCCACGCCTTTGAAGCTTAGCATGGCCCTGAAAATATTCTTAAAAATCCACATGGCCCTGAAAATATTCTTTAAAAATCCACGCCTTTGAAGCTTAGCATGGCCCTGAAAATATTCTTAAAAATCCACATGGCCCTGAAAATATTCTTTAAAAATCCACGCCTTTGAAGCTTAGCATGGCCCTGAAAATATTCTTTAAAAATCCACGCCTTAAAGACTTGGTATGGCCCTGAAAATATTCTTTAAAAATCCACGCCTTTGAAGCTTAGCATGGCCCTGAAAATATTCTTTAAAAATCCATGCCTTAAAGACTTGGTATGGCCCTGAAAATATTCTTTAAAAATCCACGCCTTTGAAGCTTAGCATGGCCCTGAAAATATTCTTTATAAATCCACGCCTTAAAGACTTGGTATGGCCCTGAAAATATTCTTTAAAAATCCATGCCTTAAAGACTTGGTATGGCCCTGAAAATATTCTTTAAAAATCCACGCCTTAAAGGCGTGGTATGGCCGTGCAAATATTTTTTTAAATCCACGCCTTAAAGGCTTGGTATGACCCTGAAAATATTCTTTAAAAATCCACGCCTTAAAGGCTTGGTATGACCCTGAAAATATTCTTTAAAAATCCACGCCTTAAAGGCTTGGTATGACCCTGAAAATATTATTTAAAAATCCACGCCTTAAAGGCTTGGTATGGCCCTGAAAATATTCTTTAAAAATCCACGCCTTAAAGGCTTGGTATGACCCTGACAATATTTTTTAAAAAGCCACGCCTTAAAGGCTTGGTATGGCCCTGAAAATATTCTTTAAAAATGCACACCTTAAAGGATTAGTATGGCGCTGAAAATATTCTTTAAAAATCCACGCCTTAAAGGCTTGGTATGACCCTGAAAATATTTTTTAAAAAGCCACGCCTTAAAGGCTTGGTATGACCCTGAAAATATTTTTTAAAAAGCCACGCCTTAAAGGCTTGGTATGGCCCTGAAAATATTCTTTAAAAATCCACGCCTTAAAGGCTTTGTATGGCCCTGAAAATATTCTTTAAAAATCCACGCCTTAAAGGCTTGGTATGGCTCTGAAAATATTCTTTAAAAATCCACGCCTTAAAGGCTTGGTATGGCCCTGATAATATTCTTTAAAAATCCACGCCTTAAAGGCTTGGTATGGCCTTGAAAATATTCCTTAAAAATCCACGCCTTAAAGGCTTGGTATGGCCCTGAAAATATTCTTTAAAAATTCCACGCTTTAAAGGCTTGGTATGGCCCTGAAAATATTCTTTAAAAATCCACGCCTTAAAGGCTTGGTATGGCCCTGAAAATATTCTTTAAAAATCCACGCCTTAAAGGTTTGGTATGGCCCTGAAAATATTCTTTAAAAATCCACGCCTTAAAGGCTTGGTATGGCCCTGAAAATATTCTTTAAAAATCCACGCCTTAAAGGCTTGGTATGGCCCTGAAAATATTCTTTAAAAATCCACGCCTTAAAGGCTTGGTATGGCCCTGAAAATATTCTTTAAAAATCCACGCCATAATGGCTTGGTATGGCCCTGAAAATATTCTTTAAAAATCCACGCCTTAAAGGCTTGGTATGGCCCTGAAAATATTCTTTAAAAATCCACGCCTTAAAGGCTTGGTATGGCCCTGAAAATATTCTTTAAAAATCCACGCCTTAAAGGCTTGGTATGGCCCTGAAAATATTCTTTAAAAATCCACGCCTTAAAGGCTTGGTATGGCCCTGAAAATATTCTTTAAAAATCCACGCCTTAAAGGCTTGGTATGGCCCTGAAAATATTCTTTAAAAATCCACGCCTTAAAGGCTTGGTATGTCCCTGAAAATATTCTTTAAAAATCCACGCCTTAAAGGCTTGGTATGGCCCTGAAAATATTCTTTAAAAATCCACGCCTTAAAGGCTTGGTATGGCCCTGAAAATATTCTTTAAAAATCCACGCCTTAAAGGCTTGGTATGGCCCTGAAAATATTATTTAAAAATCCACGCCTTAAAGGCTTGGTATGGCCCTGAAAATATTATTTAAAAATCCACGCCTTAAAGGCTTGGTATGGCCCTGAAAATATTCTTTAAAAATCCACGCCTTAAAGGCTTGGTATGGCCCTGAAAATATTCTTTAAAATTCTTTAAAAAGCCACGCCTTAAAGGCTGAGTATGGCTGAGTATGGCTTTGAAAATATTCTTTAAAAATCCACACCTTAAAGCTTGGTATGGCCCTGAATTTAGGCTGTGCATAGTCATGCACGTATGTTTTATATATCTAAGCCTATGATGTTCTGCATGCCCTTAAAAACAACTATTCTATAGCCAATAAATTTAAAATATTTTATTTAAATTCTTCGTTATCCATATTGCCAAGTCAGTTAAACTTTATCATTATCCACCGCATACCCAACATAATTTTTCCGAATATTTCCATATTCTTCCCCTGCTCTTCCCATTCAAAAAATTATTCATAAATTTTGGTATTTTTAGAAATGTTTTTGCGTAATGGCTTTTTGCTATTTTTATGTTCTGGTCATAACCTCCTCAGCTGTGTTACTAGCTGTTTATACAGTTGCCATTCTGTTCGGTTCGTCGGTATGGTTCTATACTACCAACAATTGTCTATGTATTGTATGCATGTCATATAGCCTTGTAGGTAAACTTGTTCGTTGTCATCGTTGGCAAAATGGTCAAAATGTCAACAACATAATGTATTATTTTCAACAAAATTTTGTTAACCTCAACACAACAATGGACGTAAATAACAACGACAGCAGAAAATAACATCGTCGTCAGCAGGAGCAGCAGGGACATATGGAAACCGCACTCACACACACACAACACTCTCGCTTACCTTATTGTTAAGAATATGGTCCTGAAGGGAATAACAGTGCTAAGGAGAAGGAATTGTTTTGGGGTTATAAAAATAACATTTAGCCAATAAAATAAGTGGTAACAATTGGGGAAATCGGTGGGGGGATATACCACAAAATGTTTGGCAACATAAATAATCGCAACTGAATGCAAGCGGCTTTGACAATATTATATAAAATACCATGCCTTAGAGAGTCACTCTAGGCTTGCAAATATTCCTTAAAATGCCATGCCTTCGAGGGTCTATTTTGGCTGGAAAATATTCTTGAAAAATCCATGCCTTTTGAGGGTCAGTCCGGGTTTAAAAAACTAGAAGCAGATGGACCTTGATTTTCAAAACCCAAACACTGAGATATTCTTCGAGAATAAATACAATTCATGGCCTCCAATTTGCCTCCGCTTAGTTTCAAAACCAATAATCTATCACCCTACCAATAATTATGGACCCCTCCCCATTCTACTACGCCCATGTCATCGTCCCATCTGTAATATTAAATCAATAGAATTTCCCTTACCATCATTTACATGTTTTCTGTTGACTTCAAAAAATATTTGTTTGCCTTTGTGGCAAAAAATTCCAACTATTAGCCGCATATTTTTCTTCGTTATCCCTATTCCCCTACGAATGGTCATACAAGGAAATAATGAGAAAGAAAAATCGCAAACGACTGAAAAAAATCTACATAAAATTTTATGTTTTCTCCACAGAGCAGAGAAACATTTCATACAACCACAATAAAGAACTAAACACACAATTCATTTGTGGTTGTAGTGTAGTAAGTATGTGTGTCTATGTGTGTAGTTGTACCTTCTAAAGATTTCCAAAACCCAAAAAGACCACATTGGTCATTCGCAATTCAAAGACGGACAAAGTGACAAACAAATTAATTTGAAATATTTCTGTTGAAAGAAGAGAGAGAATTTATAAAAATGAAAACCCCCCATTACATAAAAATGAAGTTTTTAATTGAGTTGAGAATATTTAATCATAATATAAAATGATGAGGAGGAGCAGCAGGGGGAAGCAAATTAAGAGGATGGAGAGCTATTAAATTTGAAATTAATTTAGAATTTGCTAATCGCCTTAAAGGCATAGCCTAGGCCTGAAAATATTCTTCAAACGCCTTAAAGGCATAGCCTAGGCCTGAAAATATTCTTCAAACGTCTTAAAGGCATAGCCTAGGCCTGAAAATAATCTTTAAAAATCTATGGCTTAAAAGCAGAGCCTAGGCCTGAAATTAATCTTTAAAAATCTATGGCTTAAAAGCAGAGCCTAGGCCTGAAAATAATCTTTAAAATCCACGCCTTGGAGGCAGAGCCTAAGCCTTCCTTAAAAATCCACGCCTTGGAGGCAGAGCCTAAGCCTTCCTTAAAAATCCACGCCTTAGAGGCTCAGTAGGGCTCTGAAAATATTCTGTAAATATCCATGCCTTAGGGCTCTGAAAATATTCTGTAAAAATCCACGCCTTAGGGCTCTGAAAATATTCTGTAAAAAACCACGCCTTAGGTCTCTGAAAATATTCTTTAAAAATCCACGCCTTAGAGGCTCAGTATAGTTGTGAAAATATTCTTTAAAAATCCACGCCTTAGAGGCTCAGTATAGTTGTGAAAATATTCTTTAAAAATCCACGGCTTAGAGGCTCAGTCTAGGCTTGAAAATTTTCTTTAAAAATCCACGCCTTGGAGGCTTAGTAGTACGCTGAAAATATTGTTTAAAAATCCACGCCTTAGAGGCTTAGTAGAGCGCTGAAAATATTCTTTAAAAATCCACGCCTTAGTGGCTTAGTAGTACGCTGAAAATATTGTTTAAAAATCCACGGCTTAGAGGCTCAGTCTAGGCTTGAAAATATTGTTTAAAAATCCACGGCGTAGAGGCGCAGTATAGCTGTGAAGTTATTCTTTAAAAATCCACGCCTTAGAGGCTTAGTAGAGCGCTGAAAATATTCTTTAAAAATCCACGCCTTAGAGGCTTAGTAGAGCGCTGAAAATATTCTTTAAAAATCCACGCCTTAGAGGCTTAGTAGAGCGCTGAAAATATTCTTTAAAAATCCACGCCTTAGAGGCTCAGTATAGTTGTGAAAATATTCTTTAAAAATCCACGCCTTAGAGGCTCAGTATAGTTGTGAAAATATTCTTTAAAAAGCCACGCCTTAGAGGCTCAGTATAGTTGTGAAATAGCTCTGAAAATATTCCTCTGAAAATATTCTTTAAAATTTCATGTCTTCATTTTTTATTTTTTTACATATTTTCTATTTTATCTCTCTCTGATTTAAATGTCATTGATTATTGGAATTCTCCTCAAATTTTCAAATATTCCAATCATTGTTGTTGTACGTTCTCAATCCTTTTTGGCAAATTGTTTGGAAATCTGATACTACACTGAATATCCCCGTAACAATTCCAATGTTTTATTAAAAATACCGAATGAAACAATTAATCCGCAAAGAATCCTAACAAATCTATGGCTAGACAAAATTCTAGTGAAGCTGCAAATATACCCATACAAACTACATACATCCATACGTATGTATGTTTGTATGTGTACTGTGTAGTTGTTGCTGATATTGTTGTTGTAAATTATTTTGGTATTGTTTTTGGCATTACAGTTGTATTAAATGTTTTAGCAGATGGTCGCTTTGGTTGTTCTCTCTACAAAACATTGTAAATGATTTCCAAATTGTTGGTGTTGTTGTAATGCAAGCTTTGCTAATACTTGGCCAGTGTGCTGGTTTTGGTTTCTCATCATCTTCTCTGGCATGTCCTTATTTGTAATGTCTGTCATGTTGTTGTGGCGTTTTTGTTGTGTGATTGACTCGCTGCCTCCTCTCTCTCTCTCTCCAGCCAACATTAACAGTCGTCATTGCCATGACATGGATGTATGAATGAATGACTGACTGACGGACTGAATGAGCAACACAAATGTAATAAAGTTGTTTTGTTTTCTAGTCCTCGTTTTGCTGTTGTTCCATTTTTTTCATTTCATTGTTTTACATTGCTGCGTTTCATTATCCTGTTCGGACATTTCATTTCCAAAATGATAATGTTGTTGAGTTGATGTATAGTTGTTGTGTATCTCACTCACTCTCTCACACACACACAACCACACATTGTTTTAGAATTCTAACAATTTTAACAAAGCTATAAACTTTTCAAATATACCAATTCGAACATCAGCAACAACAACAACAGCAGCAACTACATCAACTGTTAGAACAATTTACATAATTTATTTTGTCATTTTATTACAAATCTCAATAGTGTGTGTTTAAGGGTTTGTGTATGTGTGCGTGGCCATTACAACTGCTGCCGTGAATGGTGTTGACATTTACCAAAGCAAAATGTTTAAATTAAAGCAGACAATATTTGTGCAGACACCGTAGCCCTAAGGGAATTTTCTAATTTTACAAATACGAAGGAAGGGAAAATAAGTGATCGGTAAGAATTTTTACAGAATTCAAGGACATAAAAAATTCTGTAAAAAATTCACTCCTTATGTAGGTTCTTTAAAAAATATTCCTTAAAAAATCAACATATGCAGGTTCTTAAAAATATTCTTCTAAAAATCACTCCTTTTGTAGGTCCTTAAAATATATTCTATAAAAATCCACTCATTATGTAGTTTCTTTAAAAAATTCACTCCTTATGTAGGTTCTAAAAAAAATTTTAAAAAATCCACTCCTTTTGTAGGTCCTTAAAAATATTTTTTTTTCAAAAATCCCTGCTTATAGAGGTCCTTAAAATGCTTTTTAGAAAATCCACGCCCTACGAAGGTCTAAACACCATTCTTAAAAAAATCCACGCCTTATGTACTTACTTAGCTGGCTTGTGACAGAACTTTCGTTCCATAAGCCGAGCTTAAACCCGTAAGGAAAGTAGTAAAGTCGGACTGGGCCGACTATATGATACCCTTCACCACTTTGAGTATATTGTACATATGTATTAAGTATACATTGCATGTTAATGTTCCCTCGAAGGAACATGCCAAAATTTGGTGGAGCATTTACATTAAATCGGGCGAAATTATATATGGGAGCCAGCAACGTACACAGGATTTCATTTCGGGGGGGCCCGGTAGTACAAAATGAAGAAATTCGCTGTTGCAAACATAAATTTACTGTGAAAAAAATTCATTTCGGGGGGGGGGGGCCGGGCCCCCAGGGCTCCCCCCTGCGTACGTCCCTGATGGGAGCTATATCTAAATCTGGACCGATTTTCTGGAAACTTAACACACAACATTATATACCTAATTCATTACGCTATGTCAAATTTCGTACAAATCGGAAGATATATAGGGTATTTGGTGGACCATTTACATTAAATTGGACGAAAATATATATGGGAGCTGTATATAAATCTGGACCGATTTTCAGGAAACTTAATACACGTCATTCTAGACCTAATTCAGTACGCTGTACCAAATTTCGTGCAAATCGAAAAATAAATAGGGACTTGAGTACACCATTTACATTAAATCGGACGAAAATATATATGGGAGCTATATCTAAATCTGAACCGATTTTCTCGAAAATTGGCACACATCTATCTGCAACTAATTCAGTACGCAGTGCCAAATTTTGGGCAAATCGAAACATATATAGGGACTTTGGTGCACCATTTACCTTAAACCGGACGAACCTATATATGGTAGCTATATCTAAATCTGAACCGATTTTCTCGAAACTTGGCACACATCATTATGGACCTAATTCAGTACTCTGTGCCAAATTTCGTGCAAATCGAATGATATATAGGGATTTTGATGCACCATTTACCTAAAATCGGACGAGAATATATATGGGAACTATATCTAAATCTGAGCCGATTTTTTCCAATTTCAATAGAGTTCGTCCTTGGGTTAAATAAGTGACTTGTGCCAAATTTCATCCAAATCGGATCATAAGTGCGACCTGTACTTCGTTTACAATTTAACATCTACAGAGGGAAGGACATGCATAAATAGACTCAGAAAGTGATTCCATGCTTATTCTCAAAAGGAGCCATGTGTCTATCTCGTTTCCTCTTGCCTGTTACAAACATATGCACAAAGACATAATACCCTGTACCACAGTGTGGTGAAGGGTATAAAAATATTTCAAGGCGCGGTATTTTGCGCAGTATTTCCACTGCAAGAGCTACCTCATCTGTTTGCGTAAGTACCCATGCTTCAGATCCATATAACAGCACGGTTAGAATCAGCGACTTGTAGAGTGTGAGTGTGGTCTGGTGGGAGGTGGCCTTGCTTATAAGTTGATTACTCAGACCATAGTAGCATCTGTTGGCTATTCTTGTTGGCGCTATTCTTCTCCGAATTTAAAAACTGATGTCATTCGTTTTATTTATGGCGGTACCAAGGAATATACAATCCTTGACTACCCCGAAGCTGTAGTTCTCAAGTTCCACAGTTGGTCCGAGTCTACTGGACGTCTTGCGCGTTGATACCATCTGCTTGGTCTTCTCGTCGTTTACTACCAGACCCACTTTGGCAGACTCATTCTCAATTTGTTCAAAGGTGGCTGTTACTGCTCTCAATATTCGACCCATTATGTCGATGTCATCGGCGTAGGCGAGTAACTGGTGTTATTTGGTGTACAGAGTGCCATTTCTGTTCACTTTTGCCTCTCGTATGACCTTTTCCAGCAGGATGTTAAAAAGGTCACACGACAAACTGTCACTTTGTCTGAATCCTCGTTCGGTATTGAAGGGCTCTGATAGGTCCTTTCCTACTTTAACTGCTGACCTTGTGTCAGTTAGAATTATCCTGCACACCCGAATTAATTTTGCAGGAATGCCAAACGCAGACATGGCTTTATACACCTCTGAACGGATAGGGCTATCGAATTAGGCTTTATATTCGACGAATAGGTGCAATGTGTCGATATGTTTTTCGTGGGTTTTTTTCAGGATTTGGCGCAGAGTGAAAATCTGGTCAATGGTGGACTTGCCAAGTCTGAAGCCGCATTGGTATGGTCCAATAATGTCATTGACCATTGGCTTCAGTCTTTCACACAGTACACTGGATAGCACTTTGTATGCGATGGGAAGCAGACTTATTCCTCTACAGTTGGCACATATCGTGTTGTCTCATTTTTTTGTGCACGGGACACTGGATGCGAAGCCCAATCATTGGGCTTCGATTCTCCTCTAGCCAAATTGTACTAATCAGCTGGTACATGCCCCTTACCAGCATCTGACCACCAGTCTTTAATAGTTCGGCTTGTAAACCATCGGCACCTGCTGCTTCATTATTCTTCAGCCGATTGATTGCTATTCTGACCTCATTTTGGCTAGGTGGTATACACTCTATACCGTCATCTATTATTGAACCTGGGGTATCCTCTTCACTGCTACTATTTGATGCCAGAAGTTTTTCCAAATGCTCCTCCCAGATCCTCAGCACGCTGTCTGTATCTGTCACCAGGTTTCCATCTTCATCTCTACAGGAGAATGTGCCTGCACCAAAGCTTTCGGTTTGGTGTTTTACTCGTTGGTAAAATTTTCGGACTTCATTCCGACTTCTGTACATCTCGATTTGCTTACGCTCACGTTTTTTTTTTTTGCTCTTTCTTCGTTTCCTTTCTCCTCTCTCCATTTCTCCCGATAGTTCTCCATCGCATTACGCGTTGCTACTGTCCGCAGGGTTGCCCTATACGCTGCGTTTTTCACATCAGTAGCATTACGACACTCCTGATCGTATCATGGATTTCTTGATGGTGGTTTTTGGTACCCAAGTGTTGTTTTTGCTGCAATTCGTAGGGAGTGGGCAATTCTTTGCCATTGTGTTTCTATACTATTATCGGGACAAGTAGTGCTTTCGTCAAGCAGGTGGGTAAGTTGAGGGGAGTAGGCATCTGTATTTCCATGTTACATTAGATCGCACCTTTGCTGCTACAATAAGGTAAATGGTCCGAATCGATATTCGCTCCTCGTATCGATCGAACGTCTAAAACACTGGACGAATGCCTTCCGTCTATCACGCCTTGCATATGTCCTTAAAAATATTCGTTGAAAAATTCACGCCTTGGATAGGTCCTTAAAAATATTTTTTAAAAAATCCACGCCTTGGATAGGTCCTTAAAAATAATTTTTAAAAAATCCACGCCTTGGATAGGTCCTTAAAAATAATTTTTAAAAAATCCACGCCTTGGATAGGTCCTTAAAAATAATTTTTAAAAAATCCACGCCTTGGATAGGTCCTTAAAAATAATTTTTAAAAAATCCACGCCTTGGATAGGTCCTTAAAAATAATTTTTAAAAAATCCACGCCTTGGATAGGTCCTTAAAAATAATTTTTAAAAAATCCACGCCTTGGATAGGTCCTTAAAAATAATTTTTAAAAAATCCACGCCTTGGATAGGTCCTTAAAAATAATTTTTAAAAAATCCACGCCTTGGATAGGTCCTTAAAAATAATTTTTAAAAAATCCACGCCTTGGATAGGTCCTTAAAAATAATTTTTAAAAAATCCACGCCTTGGATAGGTCCTTAAAAATAATTTTTAAAAAATCCACGCCTTGGATAGGTCCTTAAAAATAATTTTTAAAAAATCCACGCCTTGGATAGGTCCTTAAAAATAATTTTTAAAAAATCCACGCCTTGGATAGGTCCTTAAAAATAATTTTTAAAAAATCCACGCCTTCTGAGTGTCGATCCTTAATAATTATGTAATTAACTTACCGATCATAAATGCCCCCTATTCTTCCCTTCCGTTCAATTGACAGTTGGCCGTTCTTTAATCTTATTATTGTGTTGTTGTTATTGTACCAGTGTCATGGCTATTTCAAAGCAAATACAGACAATTGATGGCCATGCCGGCTTAGCGCACAAATGCCATTTAAATTGTAGCCAAAGAATGAACACTACGTAAATGTTCCAGGATTAAGGACAATGACGACGACAACGACGTGGAAGACGAAATGCCGCGGGATGGCTTAACTGTAAATGTCATTGGCAAATATCCATGGCACGTAACGACAAGACAGGCAAACACAAAAGGATGAGGGGAAGAGGGAGATGATTTCGTTGGAAAAAAGGTAGAAAACAAACAAATGAACGAACGAAAAAAATGAAGTGTGACAGAAAGGATGTTCGAACGGAAGGAAGGACAATGTCAGAGTTTAGTGGACTTACGGGTATTTACATCAAAACACTCTTTTATTGATTGAGCTTTTAATAGAAGATGTTGGAAAACGACAAAAACAACAATTGTCGTTGTTGTTTTTGTTTTTTTTTTCTGTTTGGCATTTATCTGCTGCTGTTATTAGAAGGTAAAAAAGAAGGCTTTGAATAAATTCTCAGAAAATGGAAATGAAGGCAAAAATTAAGCCTTGTAATAAAACAGAGAGAACCCTCGCAGTGGTAATAAAACAAATCCTTGAAAATTAACAGCCAAAAGAGTAATTAAAATATTTAATTGTTTAATTTGGAAAGAAAAAAAATTGAAATTAATGGAGCGTATACGTAATGTAAATTTGGAGAGAAATAAAATTGATTCCATTAGATCAGAGAGAAAAACAAATGGGAAGTTGGGTCGACAAATAGGCGTGGATTTCTTAAAAAATATTTTTAAGGACCAAAAACAGGCATGGATTTCTTACAGAATATTTTTAAGGACCACAAATAGGCGTGGATTTATCAAAGAATATTTTTAAGGTCCAAAAATAGGCGTGGATTTCTTAAGGAATATTTTTAAGGACCAAAGAGAGGCGTGGAGATCTTAAAAATAATTTTTAAGGATCAAAGAGAGGCGTGGAGATCTTAAAAATAATTTTTAAGGACCAAAGAGAGGCGTGGATATCTTAAAAAAAGTTTAAGAACCACGAAAAAAATCTTAGAGTTCTTAAAGAATTTTTAATGACCTAAAAAAGGCTTGGATTTTTTAATGATTATTTATACTTCGAAAGAGTATAAATAACCACTTAAAATTACTTTCAAATGATCACTGCCTTACAAGGCAAAATTCAAATAACAAAAATTAATTTCAGCCGAGCACGGCTAGGGCTCGAACCCAGGTCCTCAGAGTAACACAAATGTTGCCAAGACCGCTTAACGTTCTGAGCCATCAACACTTCCAAAAACGGTTGCGCAAAAACATGTGTATACCAGGAAGCAATTGTGGGTGTGTAGATTAATTATCCATCGCTACAACAAAAATCTGCTTTGAAAAGGACTGTTCCTAGAATGAAGACAAATGTCGAACTTTGACAAATTTGAATTTAATTCGCATATGCATGTTTCGCATCAGGGCGGAATAAATACAAGTTATCAACGTACGACATTTGTAAAGCCACATGGTCCAATATGCCTGATGAGCCGCTTAACCAACGGCGAAACGCGTCGCATAATGGTGGGTACGTAGGTTCTTCTCCTGGCTTTCCTTTTCATTGCAAAACTTAGATCATCAAGCTCGACTC
Source organism: Musca vetustissima (assembly GCF_032173495.1). Taxonomy (NCBI): domain Eukaryota; kingdom Metazoa; phylum Arthropoda; class Insecta; order Diptera; family Muscidae; genus Musca; species Musca vetustissima. Next base: position 167,388 of record NW_026878776.1, on the reverse strand, counting down.
GAAAGAGTATAAATAACCACATAAAATTACTTTCAAATGATCACTGCCCTTACAAGGCAAAATTCAAATAACAAAAATTAATGATTTTTTTTAAGGACCACAAATATGCGTGGATTTATCAAAGAATATTTTTTAAGGCTACTCACTATTCTTTGGGGAAAAGGAAATTCATTATTTTTATATGAAATATAGGACTTTATTCAACATGCTTCGGAACGTCCGATTTGGGCCAATTCTATGATTTTTTGCCATTTTAAAGTTGACTTCATAATATCTCTCTCATAGAAGTCCTACTCTCTATTTGCAAAAAATTCTAACAGTGGATTTTCTCAATCCTCCCTAGGTACCAAATTTTTATCATTAGATAAATTTTGCAACGCAAGAAAAATATGATAATCGCTTTGTGCCTAGTCCGGACTGTATGGCGGATGCATTAAAACTTCCCAACCAAGCTCCCGAATTTTCTGGCGAGCCACTATAGATGTGTGTGGCCTAGTGTTGTCCTGGTGGAACACGAACACGTTAGTGCTAGTTTGGCCACTGATCGATGACCACGTTCGTTTTCGTACATGGTTATCGTATGTGATCCATTTCTCATTTCCAGTAACCATCCGTTTAAGAATTGGGTCTATCTCATTCCGTTTGGCCAAGGCTACGCAGATGGAAATTCGATCCATGCTATTATGCCTATGTTTGTAACAGGCAAAAGGAAACGAGATAGACACATGGTTCCTTTTGATAATATGCATAGAATCACTTTCTGAATCGATTTATGCATGTCCGTCCGTCCGTCTGTAGATGTTAAATTGTAAACAAAGTACATGTCGCATTTAAGATTTATATTGCACGAAATAAAATTGGGAAAAATCTGTTCAGATTTAGATATACCTCCCATATCGACGCCTCCGAACCATAGTATGGTAAGTCTGAAAAGTGCGTTTTTGAGTAGAAGCTTTCAAAGTATGGAAGTTTCTTTAATCGTACGTGCCATGCTAAGTACATTTTTGCAATTTAAGGTAAATGATGCAGCAAAGTCCCTAAATATATTTCGAAATTTGGCATATCGTACTGAATTGAGCCTAGAAAATCGTGAAAATAGGTTCAGATTTAGATATAGCTCCCAAATATAGTTTCGTCCAATTTTACGTAAATAGTCCCCTAAAGTCCCTATATATCTTTCGAAATTTGGTACAGCGTAATGAATAAGGTCTAGAATGATGTGTGTTAAGTTTCGTGAAAATCGGTTCAGATTTAGATTTATAGCTCCCATATATATTTTCGTCCGATTTAATGTAAATGGTGCACCAAAGACCCTATATATTCTTTGATTTGCACGAAATTTTGCATAGCGTACTGAAGTGACTTTAGAATGATGTGTGCTATGTTTGGTGAAAATCGAAATGATGTGTGTTAAGTTTCGTGAAAATCGGTTCAGATTTAGATATAGCTCCCATATATATTTTCGTTCGATTTAATGTAAATGGTGTACGAAAGTCCGAATATATTTTAAAATTTACGCGAAATTTGGCATTGCGTACTGAATTGAGTCTAGAATGAAGATCCGTTCAGATTAAAATATAGCATCAATATAAATTTTCGTCCGATTTTACAAATTTGGTGCATCAAACTCCTAATGTTTGTCCGATTGACACGAATTTTTGCACAACGTATCAAATTGAGACTTGAAAGACGTTATTCGGTTTTGTTGAAATTGATGCAGACGCAGCCGCAGCTTCCATATGTATTTCGAACGGGTGTCTGATTGAAATTAAATTTTGAATAGTACGGCGTACCGAATAGCGTGTATCAAGTTTACTATTAATCGTTTTCCATAAAATTGTCCCATGGTACGCAGACGACTCTAAACCTGCCCGAATGAAATTAAATTTTTCATAGGTTGCAGAAAGACATGAGTGCGTTCCTTTGAGGGAACATTGACATACAATTGCAGAGATACATATGTACAATATACCCATATACAGTTATTTCCAAGAATATATATTATTTTTACATATATCCGACTCGTTACTAGAATTAATTAAAAATTCTAATTTGTTTTAAGAAGAAAATTTTGAAATTTGTTATGGTTTTGAGTAAAGCATACGTTATTTCCAAATAAATTAATGGAAAAGCCATTTTGTCAAAAACCTAATGGTTTTGGGTGGGTTTCCGACGTTTCTGACGTATGTATTATACGTCGGAAATGTATGTCATTTACGTCACTGTTTCTGACGGACCATCTCTGTGTGGCACCCAAACATCGAGCTTCTTTTTGAATCCAGCTTTGTGTATATGGTTTAAAACAGATTAATAATCGATATTACTACTGCTAACATGCTGTTCAACTTCGATCATTTCTTCGATTTTATCGACATTTTCGACGAAAAAATAATGGATTTCTTTTTCCCCAACCTAATTTTTTTTTCATGGATAATTTTTAAAGAGTATCAATAAGCGAGGATTTTTACCAAATATTTAGTCTAAGGTAACTCCTCATCCCAGCGGCAAAGATTTTCATTTGAAAAAATTTCCTCTGTGCAATATTTCTTCTCCTTCCCCCCCATACATTCTCAATATTAATTTCAAAGCTAATTGAACCATCTATCTTTAAAAAAACAGGCACCTATATATTATCGCACATTGCCACACACTCACACAAAAAAGTGGCACTAAAATTCTGCACCATTTAGATTCATAACTGCAGATGAGAAAAATAAAAAACCGAACGCACGACAAAAAAACAACACCAACAAAAGTTCAATGAACCAAAAAATTGCCATTCCTTTTTAGAAAGCATCGCATAAGCTAACGACATCTAAACTCATCCGTTTTTATGCAAAAAAAAAAAACACACAAGTGGAGGCAATGCAACGAGCAGAAAAAAGATGATTCCAAAATAGGAATCAGTTAGGCGAACATTTAGTGAGTGAATGGCAACGGTCTAGAGGAAAGCAATGGAAAAATATTCACACTTGGATATTAGGAAAATGACAACGTACATACAAACAAAAATGATGGAGAGCAAAAAACGCTCGTACATAAAATATTATTATTACCTATGGTCATAAAAAAATATTGAGTGGATTGATGATAGATAAAGGGAAAATGCAATTAACTAACATGCTAATAATGATAAGGCAAAGGAGAAACTAGAAGTAGTCATATATGTATTTAAAAAACCAGTAAGGAAAGCAGTAAAGTCGGACGGGGCCGACTATATGATACCCTTCACCACTTTCGGTATATCCAACAGATTAAACCTAAAAGACGTCGAATTTTTAAAGGACCAGGGACAAAATTATGAAAGTCAATTATAAGCGTATATATATACGCTTATAAACTTAACATATATATATATATATATATATATATGTCAAAATTTAATCCGATTTGAACTAAACTTGCCACACGTTATGTTATAGTAACTTCGTACGTAGAGCAAATTGGTGTGCCTATTGGACTCACAATGGTAAAGCATTTAAAACCAACTTCTAGGTTATTCTCACTACAGTACGTTGTGAAAGGTTTGTGTCAATTTTTGTAAAATCGAACGACACCATTTACATTAAATCAGACGAAAACATATATGGGAGCTATATCTAAATCTGGACCGATTTTCTCGAAACTTGGCACACATCATTTTGGACCTAATTCAGTACTCTGTGCAAATTTCATGCAAATCGAAAGATATAGAGGGACTTTGGTGCACCATTTACCTTAAATCGGAGGAAACTATATATGGGAGCTATATCTAAATCTGAACCGATTTTCTCGAAACTAGGCACACATCATTCTGGACCTAATTCAGTACTCTGTGCAAATTTCATGCAAATCGAAAGATATAGAGGGACTTTGGTGCACCATTTACCTTAAATCGGACGAAACTATATATGGGAGCTATATCTAAATCTGAACCGATTTTCTCGAAACTTGGCACACATCATTCTGGACCTCATTTAGTACTCTGTGCCAAATTTCATGCAAATCGAAAGATATATAGGGACTTTGGTGCACCATTTTCCTTAAATCGGAGGAAACTATATATGGGAGCTATATCTAAATCTGAACCGATTTTCTCGAAACTTGGCGCACATCATTCTGGACCTAATTCAGTACTCTGTGCCAAATTTCATGCAAATCGAATGATTTTGAGGGACTAAAGTCCGTAAATCGGACAAAAATATATATGGGAGCTATATCTAAATCTAAACCGATTTTTCCCAATTTCAATAGGGTTCGTCCTTGGGCCAAATAAATGAGCTGTGCCAAATTTCAGCCAAATCGGATTATAAATGCGACCTGTACTTTCTTTACAATTTAACATCAACAGATGGACGGACGGACAGACGGACGGACGGACGGACATGCATAAATCGACTCAGAAAGTGATTCTATGCATATTATCAAAAGGAACAATGTGTCTATCTCGATTCCTTTTGCCTGTTACAAACATATGCACAAAGACATAATACCCTGTACCACAGTGTGGTGAAGGGTATAAACAGATTCACAGGTCCTTCAAGAAAACTTACTGGTTTCAGATATAAAGACATATTAGGGGTCTATAAACAACACCTTAGTTGGGACTTAGGCATTTTTCTAAAGGGAGAATCACAGGATCTATCCTAACGTTTTTTGTTTAAAAGCACAAAGTACTGGGGTTGAAGATTTTTTCCCAAGCGGAAAAGTACCTCGGTTTCTTTTGTGGAATTTTTGTTTTATAGAAAGAAGTACCGCAGCTGTACCGCGAATTTTTTTTCTATAAGAAGACCTGCTATAGAATGATATTTGTGCTTTTATTAGAAGTCCTTTTGGGTACCTATTTTAAGATTTTTTTATTTTTTTTTTTTTAAATATGCAATAAAGTATATAAATTCCGCGAAAAAAATTGAGTAGAAATCTACTATTGCGATAGTTTCTGGAAAAAAAATATTTTGAAAACATTTACGTTTATGATATTCCTTGAAAAATATTATTTTAAAAGTTTTAAAAACGTACTACTCAAATCGCTCTGGACCTTTACATGGGGATACTCAGGTTGGAGAACAAGGTTAGGAACCATACCGAAAATTGAAAGATACCTTTGAATGGGAGCTTTTTAAAAACATGGGTCTATGTCGAAATTTTACTGCAATTTCACCAGGTATTCGGAAAGGTAAATTAATTAATATTTAGGGGATGAAATGAACCAAAAGCTTTATTTATGTCGGTTTTTCTGGTCGCTCCAGAGGCCGCAATTATGGCCCAGACACCGTGAATTTTTGCTTGGAGAAGGGAATCGGGCAAAAGAATAGGCATGCCTGTTTTGATAAAGATCGGTCAATATTTAGCGGGTCAAATGGATACTAACTTTTGTGTGAATAATGACAAAAGTTGTATTCTATAGCGTATATATTTAACACTGAAGGACATATACCCGAGAAGTTGATAGTATATCCAAGAGGAGTGGTTGACCTTTACATTGATACCAATTATATTGTCGTAGATACTCGGATGCGGGAGTAACACTTAAATATTTACAGGTGCTTACGTATTCATATATTATTTAGTAACCTATTATTACACTGGAGGGTGGAAATAGAGCGCTGATCGCTTTGAAATGTTCCATGAGGTTCCAGTTATAGTCAAGGACAACGCCTAAAATGTTAGGTGATGATAAAAAAATAAATTTTCGGATGAAGTGGGCCGAAAACTGAATTATTTGTACTTTTCGAGTTGAAAGCCGAACATCACAACACAACCCACGGTGAAGAGAATCTGGACAAGTAATTAGAGGTCCTGTACTGATTATTAATAAAATTTTCTGACCTCTAGCCAGTCAAAAGTGTGCAAATATCGCGAAATATTGCCCAATCTCAGAATATCGAACCACAGAAAGTTAGGTTTTCATGGAAGTTGTGTAGGGTATCATATGGTCGGCCCCGTCCGACTATACTGCTCCGCTCACTGGTTTTAAACTACATTTGCATACCCTTCACCACAATGTGATACAGGGTATTATGTATTTGTGCATATGTTTGTAACAGGCAAAAGGAAACGAGATAGACCCATGGTTCCTTTTGAGAATATCCATAGAATCACTTTTTTAATCGATTTGTGCATGTTCGTCCGTACGTCTGTCTGTCTGTCCATAATAAATTGTAAACAAAGTACAGGTCGCATTTATGATTCGAATTGGATGAAATTTGGCTTATGTCACGTATTTGGCCCAAGGACGAACCCTATTGAAATTGGGAAAAATCAGTTCAGATTTAGATATAGCTCCCATATATATTATCGTCCGATTTAATGTAAATGGTGTACCAATGCCCCTATATATCTTTCGATTTATACGAAATTTGGCATAGCGTACTGAATAAGGTCTAGAATGATGTGTGTCAAGTTTCCTGAAAATCGGCCCAGATTTAGATATAGCTCCTATATGTATTATCGTCCGATTTAATGTAAATGGTGTACCAATGCCCCTATATATCTTTCGATTTGCACGAAATTTGGCATAGCGTACTGAATTAGGTCTAGAATGATATGTGTCAAGTTTCCAGAAAATCGGTTCAGATTTAGATATAGCTCCGATATATATTTTCGTCCGATTTTTAGTAAATGGTATACCAAACTACTCATATTTATCTAATCGGACACCCGGATTGATATTTTTTTTTACATAATTTTGTCCCACTATAAGAAGAACAAGAAGTATAGGTTGCAGAATTAAATATTTCATATTAATGGTCCGTCAAAAACGCAACATCTGTTAGGATTCATCTATAAAATATACCCCAAAGTGGTGAAGGGTATCATATAGTCGGCTCCGTCCGACTTTACTACTTTCCTTACTGGTTTCTGTTTCCTAGAACCTGGATTCCCGAATTACTGTCACTTCCTTTGTGGAGGCTAAGTCGATACATGGATCTATGTTGATAATTTTCAGTATGTCAGCCTCAAAAATCAAAAATCCCAAATGACAACAACATCAACGATATAAACCGACTAAAATCTTTTTTTAAAAAAATGGGGTATATAAAGCCATGGATCTGGTTCGAATAATTTGAGAAAGAATATCTTTCACTCTCCAAGGACATGGAATGCAAAAAACAGTCACTTTTATGGGCAAATGCGGCTAATACGCCCAAGAAAATTTGCGTATTACCGAACAATGGATGGTACCGTTATATGGGGCTAACCCGAAGCTTAGGCCAATATTGATCATGTTTGGCAATGAGATATAAACCAGTAAGGAAAGTAGTAAAGTCAGATTGGGCCGACTATATGATCCTAACAATTTCACTTCTATGTTCCTTTGAAGAAACATACACATGCCTTTTTGCAACCTATGCTAAATTTAATTTCATCCGGGCAGATGTCGACAATTCGGGCAATGGGACAAATTTATGGAAATCGATTTATAGCAAACTTTACACAAAACTTAGCACACATAATTCCAGACCCAATTCAGTACGCTATACTAAATTTCGTGCAAATCGAAAAACATATAGGGATTTTGGTGCATCATCTAAATCTGAACCGATTTTCAGGAAACTTAACACACATCATTCTAGACCTAATTAAGTACACTATGCCTAATTTCGTGCAAATCGAAAGATATATAGGGACTTTGGTACACCATTTACATTAAATCGAATGAAAATATATATGGGAGCTATATCTAAATCTGAACCGATTTTTCACGAAATATTATGGAAAAATCTATGCTTATATATTTCTAGCAAATTTCAATAAAGCACATCCCTCTCTAACCTGTTTGCTCCCTATCCATGCCACTTCCCCAAACTATACGCTTCACAAAGTTCTGACAATACAAAAAAAGCAAGCAAAAACAACAACAACATCAACTACTACTAAACATGTTTAGCTGCTGCTGCTGCAATAGGATTTAAGTTAACAAAGTTTTGTTTACAACATCCCGAACATTTTTAGTGATACACTAAAACATGGCTCGTCGGATCATCAGTATCATCTCCACAGCATCAGCATTCATGTTTTATTTATCCTCCAAACCATGTAGGAAAGCGTGTCAGTTTAGAGATGTTTGTTTGTGTTGTTGTTGCTGTTATTGTTGTTGTTTGGAAAAAAGACGAAAATCAGCGTTTTCATACCATGCTGTGTAAGCAATTTTATATTTGGCCATAATAGGCTGTATAGCATGGCAGGCTTACGGTTATGGTCCCAGTACGTAGAGAATCAATATTGCCGGAGACGGCCTGCAGCGGGATGATGTTAGGGTAAATAGGTATAAGAAACAAACAAACAAAACCAAAAATCAAATAAAAACAAAGTACTTCTTGTGCTTGTTCTGCTTCTTCTTCGTATTCCTACGTTTACTGTAACTTTATGCGTGTTGTAGTTGTAGTTTGGAGGTTGTAAAGCAGCCAAACAGCCAGCCAACCATCCATTATTGGATGCTGGGTAATACGGCGTAACATTACTCCTGCTGGTAATGCTGTATGTTTTTTTTCTAAGCTTGGTGGATAAGGAATAAGTTGTGCGTTTCTCAAAGATCCCCAAAGAAGCAGAACAGAAAACTTAGAAAAGTAGCAAACAACAAAAAAGTCCGACGAAACAAAAGACGGCTACAACTGCAACATTAACTAACAAGATAAGAAAACAAAAAAAAAAAAAAAAAAAAAAAAAACGGAAAACTAAAAGAACAGCATTCGTTTCCATACAATGCCAATAGATTCTATGACATTTCTCAGTGCAACCACCATTCAACAAATACTGGAGACCAGAAGTAGTCTGGTAGTCGCAGCAGTGGCAAGTAACCCAAACTCAAATTGATGTCTTCACAAAGATTTATTAAAAAATACGAAAATAAATTTTATTTTTTCGGCTGCTGTTGACATTTGCCATGTTTTCGCAACCATTCAGAATTTTTTTTTGAGGAACCACCAACCAACCAACCTACCAGACGATGAGTGCAGTGCAGGGCAGTAAATGTTACGCTAATGTCGTTGACCGGCAATAGAATTTTATTTATTGATGTTGCTTTGGAATTTGTTTGACTGGGGTCCATATTCTCCAGAAACATGGAACAACAAGCGGTGATTTATGTTTTCGATTTTTATATCTGGAAAACAAACAAACGATGGAATGAACGAAGAAGAAGAAACGACATTTGTACATAAATTATCGGGACAAATTGGTCATCAATGGAACCTGTAGCCAGTATATGTAAGGTTAAAACAAAACAACTACTATGTTTCGAATAATTATACCCTTCACCACACTGTGGTACAGGGTATTATGTCTTTGTGCATATGTTTGTAACAGGCAAAAGGAAACGAGATAGACCCATAGTTCCTTTTGAGAATATGCATAGAATCACTTTCTGAGTCGATTTATGCATGTCCGTCCGTCCGTCTGTCCGTCTGTTGGTGTTAAATTGTAAACAAAGTACAGGTCGCATTTATAATCCGATTTAGATGAAATTTGGCATAGGTCACTTAGAGGAAGTGATGCAAATGTGGTATAGGTTGGTAATGTGGTATAGTCACTTTTTTTGTAAACTGAAAATTTTAGAATAACTGAAACATGTTCTATAGTTTGCTGTTCTCACAAAAATAAGATAGCAATGACCTGTTTAATTTATTTAAATCACGTTGAGAATCAGTACCAAAAATAAAATTTTTCATGAAATTTACTTTTTTTCGGTTGAAGTTTAAAAATAATTTTTTGTTTTACGGATGTACTTTAATCGTTATTACTAAAGCATTAAAATAATCAGTATAAACTAAAAATCAAATAATATGCGAGATTGCACCACATAATCACCAATTTGGAAAAAAACTAGACATTTCTTCAGTAAACACAAGTGTAGGTAATGTGGTATACCTTGGTTCTGCATGCAAAAGGCCAGCACTAGACAAAATCTCATTACTATGTGAAACATTTGTACTCTACGAGAGTCTACCATGAATCACAAGGATGAAAAACAAAGGCTATGAGTTTTAACAACTTCTCCATACAAAAATTAAATATTGGCATGTGTAGACACTATTATATAATAAAAATTTAAGTTCCACTCAACGTATCCGTTAAAAATCTTAACAGACATAAATCTCGAGCTAATTCGCATTCATTAAAAACAATAAATTATATAAGATATCAATTGGAAGTGAAAATTATACTATACCACATTAACATCATGTGGTATACCACATTACCTGCACTTTTTTTAAAATCACTTTTTATGGGATTTCAAATATTTTCTCAAATATCTCTTAAATTGTTAGAATAATATTATTTTCAAATTGATACATGGAAAGACAACACATGTAGCATGTTAAGTGCAAAATTTCAATTTAATCGGATAAAAAATAAAAATTTGGCAATCTAAAAACAAATGGGTATACCACATTTGCATCACCTCCTATATTCGGCCCAAGGACGAACCCTATTGAAATTGGGAAAAATCGGTTCAGATTTAGATATAGCTCCCATATATATATTTAACCGATTTAATGTAAACGGTCCCTATATATCTTTCGATTTGCACGAAATTTGGTACAGCCTAATCAATTAGGTCTAGAATGATGTCTGCCAAGTTTCGTGAAAATCGGTCCAGATTTAGATATAGCTCCCATATATAGTTTCGTCCGATTTCAGGTAAATGGTGCTCCAAAGTCCCTATATATCTTTCGATTTGCACCAAATTTGGCATGACGTACTGAATTGAGCATAGAATTATGTCTGCCAAGTTTCGAGAAAATCGGTCGAGATTTAGATATAGCTCCCATGTATAGTTTCGTCCGATTTCATGTAAATGGTGCCCCAAAGTCCCTATATATCTTTCGATTTGCACGAAATTTGGCATAACGTACTGAATTGAGCCTTGAATGATGTCTGCCAAGTTTCGAAAAAATCGGTCCAGATTTAGATATAGCTCCCATATATAGATTCGTCCGATTTCATGTAAATGGTGGACCAAAGTCGCTATATATCTTTCGATTTGCACGAAATTTGGTACAGCCTAATCAATTAGGTCTAGAATGATGTCTCCTAAGTTTCGTGAAAATCGGTTCGGATTTAGATATAGCTCCCATATATAGTTTCGTCCGATTTCATGTAAATGGTGCTCCAAAGTCCCTATATATCTTTCGATTTGCACCAAATTTGGCATAACATACTGAATTGAGCCTAGAATTATGTCTGCCAAGTTTCGAGAAAATCGGTCCAGATTTAGATATAGCTCCCATGTATAGTTTCGTCCGATTTCATGTAAATGGTGCCCCAAAGTCCTTATAAATCTTTCGATTTGCACGAAATTTGGCATAACGTACTGAATTGAGCCTAGAATGATGTCTGCCAAGTTTCGAGAAAATCGGTCCAGATTTAGATATAGCTCCCATATATAGTTTCGTCCGATTTCATGTAAATGGTGGACCAAAGTCGCTATATATCTTTCGATTTGCACGAAATTTGACAGACATAGCCCAACGGATGACCTATTTATATTTGTTTGAAGTCGATTTACATACTTTATGGATAGATCTAGGTAGATTCACATTTAGATAAATATCACATATTTTATTTCATCCAATTTCATGTTAATAGTCCTGTTTAATATACCCATAGTGGTGAAGGGTATCATATAGTCGGCCCCGTCCGACTTTACTACTTTCCTTACTGGTTCTTATTGAATACGAACTGAAGACCAATACGACTATAATAAGACCAATTTTTTAATTATATTCCCTTGCGACTATAATATCGTCAGATTTTTATATACTATTTTTCAGTTATAGACGTAGATTTTTCTAAGAATATTTTTTTCAGGGATTATCTTAGATATTTTATATTCTTCAAATTTGTAAAAAAATAAATTTCTTATAGTTTTTATTAATATATTTTTATATATATTTTAGGGGATTTTTTTCAGAGAATACCATCAGGGTTATAATAATGGTGCATCCGAAACCCCCTGACATTCTAATAATCTACTACGGCATCAAGACATGAGATTAACGTAAAGTAGAAATGTCGGGAGGATAACGCCATCTAGAGGTAAACGGCATTACTTAATAAGTAAAGACCCCAACCAATGCGCCAAATACAAGGATTTATTGATTCCAGGCAATGGTGGATGGCAGATCCGTCACATCGTACAGCAGACCTAACATCCACTTAGTGGAATATATATATCTATATATTTCAGGGAATATTAGATCGTAAATTATTTAACTAGCCCATTTTTTAAAATACAATCATAAGCCTATGATGAAATGCATCAGAAGCCTCCTGACATGGTAATGACCATCCACGGCATCTACATCAATTCTTTACGATAACACAAACTAGAACTGTAAGGAATAAGGAAATAGCGCCACCCAGAGGAAAAGGGTCAATGTACAAAATACAAGGGGAGTTGTTTCTAGGCAAAGATAGATGACAGCCACACCATCTACGACATGCTTCTTATAGAAAACCAACAGATATTTTTTTCCGACTTTTTTCTTAATATTTCTTCAGGGACTATCATTTCGATAGATTTTTCATATTATTAAATAATATTTTTCAGGGAGCATCATAAGCATATTTTGTCCGATTAAAAAAATATGTTTATTATATTTTTCTTGCAATGTCATCTAGCTTGTGATAAAATACATGCGAAACCCCCTGACATTCTAATAACCTACGACGACATCAGCACATGAAGATAACATAAAGTAGCAATGCGAGGAGATATCGCCACCTAGAGGAAAATTATAATACTAATAATCGAAGATACCAACCACTACCCGAAATACAAGGATTTGTTGTTTCTAGAAAACGATGGATGACAGCCCCATAACCTTGGACAGGTTACAGCAGACCAAACATCCAAATAGTGGAATAAAAGCACTATCCATAAGCTTAGATATTTAATATACATTTTTCAGGGACTATCAGAGCGTACATTTTTAAATAACATATTTTTCCAGAGACTACCATACGCCTATGATGAAATGTGGCATTACTAATTAACGCTAAGCAGCCCTACCACTTCAAAAAACCAAAGAAACGTTTTTTCTAGGCACGGATAGTTAGCAGCACCATTACCAAGGTTTAATTACAGCAGACCAAGCATCTAATACCCCCGAACATTCTAATAATCAACTACGGCATCAACACATAAGGAAAATGGCAACACTAAACAAGTAAAGACTCAAACCACTGTGCGAAATTCAAGGATTTGTTGTTTCTAGGCAACGATGGATGGCAGCACTGTCAACTCGGAACGCCACTGAGAGGAAAATTGCAATACTAAATAAGCAAAGATCTCAACCACGGCATAAAATACAAGAAGCATTGTTTCTAGGTAATGATAGATGGCAGCACAATCACCCTGGATATGTACATTAATAGAGAGAGATAGTCACATTAATTCACTAAAGTTTTGGATTAACCTTCATATCGATACCCCAATATTCGTTTTTTGTGCGGTTTTGGACATACTTGCAACCGTGATATTACTGGAATTTTCAATTTTAATTTATAAGAAATTATGCCAATTATCTACATTAGCCCAAGATTCGGGTTAACACCAACATTACGGTACATATCATTAATAGGTATTTTGGGTACATTTTCAATGAGATTATATCGATTAACGAAAATTATCAATATTGCCCCAAGTTTCCCGGTAACCCCATATATAGCACCACTTTCGGTATTTTAAGTCATCTGGACAGTATTCCTTCTACACAAGTCCTGTGGATGATCTTCTGTCTATAGAATAAATTGGTAGACTCTATGTATATAGAAGGCTAAAAGGGTCTCTAATTCTATAGAACAACATGGGAGGGTCTTGAAGGAAAGTTATCTGTTTATAGAATATCTCTAGATGTTCATCTGTCTATAGGAGGTTAAAGCCGTTTGGAAGGTCATGCCGGAATATATTGAGTCCATTTTCTCCAGCTGTATTCGCCATGGATACTTCCCGTGTACCTGAAAGTGTTCCGAGTTCTTGTATTACGTAAGTCACCTGATCGAGTAAGGAGTGATCCTACTTCGTAACGTGGCATAAGTCTTCTTCCAATTCTTGGAAAAGTGCTGGAGAGGATTATGGCGGCACGGCATGGGGAATGTTACAGTGAATGCACGTCCTTGTATCAGTTCGGTTTTACTGAGGGAAGAGGTATTGGGACACGTGGCGGCATGTGCAAGATATTTGTTGATTTCAAAGGCGCATCTGACTTCCTTTTATGGGATAGCGTGCTCACAAGGTTGCCCGAGGACGGGTGTAGTGAGATTATCTTTGGGCAAGTCATTTCCGAGATAGGAAGGTTTGTGTCATGGGAGCCAGTGCTTCGGTCTGGAGGGATGACGCTGCACATCGAACCTAATGATGAATCCTCTATTGCGGAGCTAGTTGCCCACTTTAAGGTTTATGCGGATGACTTGTTCATCATGATTGAAGGGGATAGTCGCCTTGAACTGGAAAAGCATGGTGTGTAAGCTATGCAGATTGTGCAGGCCTGGAGTGACCGAGTTGGAGTGGAGGTGGCAACCAGGAAGAAGTCTGCACACAGCCTTTATTCGAGGTGATGAATGTGGCATAAGGTATTCGAGTACAGTTAAATATCTCGAAATAACAGTGTCCGAATGGTTTAATTTCCTTTGAATCGGTTGAAAGATAAGGACTGGAAGCATATACTGAAGGAATGCTGTTACTATCGAGACATTAGAGATTCAAATATGTATATATCGAATGGAGGGGCGGGGTGGGTTTTCAGTAGGGTTCTTGAAGACGATCGGACCCATAGTTGTTTAAGTAGTTTTGTTCGTAAAGCATTTAGGAGAAGGCTAGTACTTAGTGGGGGTGGTCTTCGTACATAGCCCCATTGGAGGTGGGCTTGGTCGGTTGATCCGGGTGGTGTTGGCTTGGTGCACCGGGTGGCGGTGGGTGTTGGTGCTTTGGTTGGGGAGGAGCGAGCTGGCTGCTGATGGATGTTGCATCGTGGTTTGTTCACGGTTTTGCTTATTCCACGAGGTTCACGCCTCACGTGGATGTCGTGAAGGTTGTCCGCGAGCGCGGTTTCGTTGAATGTATGTGTTGTGGTGTGGAGAGGCTTCGGTCACGAGCCTGATAGGAGGTACCGCCGGTGTGGATTGGCCATGGATCTATCGATCCAGTCTGACAGTTGGTGTGGTAGCCTGGGGAGCTTTTTCGGGGGGTTGTGTTTTCGCCCTCACAAAGGGGGGAATGTGCCTTCTGCATACTCTCCAATTGGTACAGCACTTCGGTGCTGGTGCGTTGCTGGACGTAATTCCGCCTGTTCTCCAGATACTGTCTATTGGAGGCTATTGGAAGGACTTCCTTCTATTTAAATATTAAAACTTTTTTAAAAGTTCTGCATTAAAAATATGTCTATTTTCACTATCTTTTTTCTCCCCAACCTGAAATCTAATTTCCCCCCACAAATGATTAGTAACTTATTTACATTGCAAGCTATAAATTGTATTTCCAGCATATTACCATGTTTTTATGATACCCTTAACTATGCCTTATCAAACCGTGTAACTTCCTATTGCATGTCTCCTTCAGGGATACCACGAACAGAAAAAAAACATAGACTCCATTTCCATGCGCAGCTGCAACATGTCATGCATGAGATGACCGCTTTGCATGGCAATGGTAATAAATATTTGCAATTGTATGTTACACATGTTGGCCAAGGAATATTTATCTAGTAAATCACCCACAGCAGGAAGGATACCGAACATACATACAGCAAACCATAAAAACCGCAAGCGAAATGGCTAAAAGGATGGTCAACAACAACAACAACAAGACAATATATCTACTTCTATACGCATAATCCAGCAACAAGAGTAACAACAACACAACATAACACGCAATATCAGAAGCCTGAACATTTCGTGCAACATGCTTGCCATGCAACTTCATTGGTGCACCATAGGTTTGTCCACCACCATCGCGTACAGGGAGTGGGAGTTGCATAGAAAAAAAGTCATACCATAAAATTATGTTAAGACCGTGAAATGAGCACACAACGAAGGAAAACCAAAAGAATAAATCCAATTGTCCAAAAATGGAAAAGCTGGGAAAAGACGCAAAAAAACACAACTGCATAACCAAAGATGAGTGCCCAATTTAGATTTCCGAAATGATGTTCAACAGAATTCCATAAAAAATTTATATTGTTTATATCAAAATAACAACAAAAATACTTATAAAGATGCTGGCCATTGCAAGCATATGTAGTAGCGTAGAGATAAATCATTTGATTTGGTATATATGAGATATTCCAGACCAGAATTTTTTTCTTATAATGAGAAGAAGCTATTTTTATTGGAAGGCCAGAAGGTGTTCTTATTAGAAAAGCAGAGGTTCTTCTTATTACAAATCAAAAGTCCTTCTAGTTAGGAGAATATAATAGATTCTTATAGAATAGAAGATATTTTATAAGAAGAACAGAAGGTATTCTTATTAGAAGAACAGAAGGTCTTCTTATGAGAAGAACAGAACATTCAATTAGAATATTAGAATGTCTTATTTAAAAGTTTTCTTATTAGAACTTCAAAAAATATTCTTTATAAATCCACGTCTTATTAGAACATCAAAAAAATTATCTTTATAAATCCACGTCTTATTAGAACTTCAAAAAAAATATTCTTTATAAATCCACGTCTTATTAGAATTTCAAAAAATATTCTTTATAAATCCACGTCTGATTAGAACTCCAAAAAATATTCTTTATAAATCCACGTCTCCTGACAAGCCTCCTGACGGTCTTGAACAAAAATTCTTTATAAATCCACGCCTCCTGACGGTCTTGAACAAAATTTCTTTATAAATCCACGCCTCCTGACAGTCCTGAAAAAATTCTTTATAAATCCACGTCTTATTAGAACTTCAAAAAAAAATAAAAAATATTCTTTATAAATCCACGTCTTATTAGAACTTCAAAAAAATAATCTTTATAAATCCACGTCTTATTAGAACTTCAAAAAAAAAATATTCTTTATAAATCCACGTCTTATTAGAACTTCAAAAAAAAATATTCTTTATAAATCCACGTCTTATGAGAACTTCAAAAAATATTCTTTATAAATCCACGTCTTATTAGAACTTCAAAAAAATATTCTTTATAAATCCACGCCTTATTAGACTTTGAAAAATATTCATTTGAAGGTTATTTTTTCTTTGGAGGCATGGAGGGTCTTCCAGAAGACCTTTGTGTGCATCTGGAAGGCATTCGGTTTTCTGAAGACCACAACGGGGTCTCCTAACTATAGAAGTCATCTAAAAGACGCCTGGAGGGAAGTCTGACTTTAGAACACCTCTTTAGGGTAATTTGTCCCTAGAGGTCATAGAGGGTGTTATGTTTATAGAAGATCGATACGGTTTACGGAAGATCACAAGGGAGTTTCATAATTATAGAAGACATCTGGGGGTTCTCTGCTTTCAGAAGACCTGTGGTGGGCATTTTATCTATTGAAGATCTCTGATGGGTCTTCTGCTCGAATAAGAGGTTTTCTTCCGACGATCTTCTATGAACGGAAGAATTCTGGAGTGTTTTCTGCTTTTGAAAGGCCAATGAAGGGTGCTGGTCTTCATGGAAGACCAGTTGAAGGTGTTCTGTCTATAGAAGATCACTCGGTATTTATCTTTCTTTGTAAGACTTTTGGAAAGCTTTACATTTACAGGAGATTTCTGATGGATTACTACGAAGAATACCACTCTGTAGGACTTTCTTGTTATCGAAGACCTCTATACGATTTTCAGATTATGTGTGATCTGCTGACTATAGAAGACCGTTGTAGGATGTTCTGTTTATAGAAGACTTCTGGCCGGCCAATTGTCAGAAGAAGACCTTTGGAGGATATATTTATAGAAGACCTCTGGAAATTATTCTGCTTTTGGAAGATCTCTGAGAGGCCTTTTGTCTATTGAAAATCGTGGATCTTCTTCTTTATTTGGACGACTTGTGGATGGGTCTATAGAATGCCTCTAGAGAAAATTCTGCTTATGGAAGACCTCCTGACGATCTTCTGCTTGTTTAAGACCTCTGGAGGGTATTATGTCTTTAGAATACCTTTCTTTTAACTTCTGGAGATTCTTTTGTATTTGTAAGGCTTGTCCAGGTTCTTCTATTTGGGGTGTAGAGGATTTCAAAATACCTTTTAGAGGGTCTTCTGTCTATAGAATTCCGCTGAATAATCTTTGACCTCTAGTATATCTTTGGAGGATTTTATGTCTAAAAAATACCTCTGGAAGATCTAGGCCCTCTCTTTATAGAAAGTCTCTATATTTTTTCTCTCTACAAAAAATTAGGGATTCCTCGGTCACTTGGCCCTCTTGCAGTGGAAGACCTATACATATTCTTTAAAGAGGTCCATTGAAGTTCTGCAGACTATATCGAAAATATTTTCGGAAATTTCTGTCTATAAAAGATCTCTGGAGGGTCTTCTAAATGACCTTTGAAGAACCTTTTTTCTATAAAGATACTGGCCCTTCTATTTACAGAAGGTCTCTAGATTTTTGCTGTCTACAAAAAACCCCTAGGGAATCTAAGGTCTCTTGGACCTCCTTTAGTGGAAGACCTATGCGGGTTCCCCAAAGTGGTCTTTTGAAGTTTTGTAGGTGATCTCGAAGTTTTTTTTGGAAATTTTTTTTATAAAATAACTTTGGAGGACCTTCTTTCTATAAAAAAAAAATTGTGATCATTTTTTAAAACGTCTGTAGATTTTCTTATATGTCTACAAAAAATATATGAATTTTTCGGTCTCTTGAGCTCTATGCAGGTTCCCTACAATGGTAGGTCTCTAAAAAACTATTTTGACATCCTGCTGCTGTAGTTGAAGACCTATGAAGGTTCTCCAAAATGGTCCTTTGAAGTCCTGTAGACAATCTCGAAGTTTTTCGGAATTTTTTGTTTATAAGACCCTTGAATATTGAAAATCTGAATATTCGATCTTTAAAAGACCTTTGTAGGATTTTTCGTCTATAACAGACTACTGGAGCTTCTTTCTTTATATAGAGATCCTTCTCTTTATAGAAGGTCCCAAGACTTTTTATTTCTACTGTCAATAGAGGTTCCCTACATTGGTCCTATTAAGTTCTTGAAGTTTTTTTTTGGAAATTATACTCACAAATTATTCTAGCAATGTCCCATATTCATTGTTATTTGATTATTCGTTTACATTTGTTGTTGACTCTTCTCCCAACCTCCACTCATCCTTCGCTCCACCCCCTCTTCGTTTTGCTGGACATTGTTTTTAGCAGAAAAAAAGAAAATCATGATGCATAACTAAAAAATGCATTTATGGTTAAAATGCAGGCAAACGACCAAACATAACAACAACAACAGAAATAAACCGACAATCAAACAAACTCCCAAGCCAGCAGAACGCCATCATCAAGCCAACCAACCAACCAATCTGACCGACCAAACCATCAGCATTACCATTCTGCTGCGAAGGATCTCGGCTTACAAACCGAAAAAGTGCGAGTGTGTGCGCATCAAGAATATTTCAAATTTCGTTATTTGTAGTCAACAGGAACAAAAACAACAACAACAACACATCAACTACAAGAATTATTCTGTTGTCCAAAATGAAGAAGAAGCACAATAAGAATTGGTGTTCCGGACAGTTGTTTTTTCGTTTCTTCTTTTTGTTGTTGTTTTCTTTGAACAATTTGAAAAAAACTTTTATTTGCACGCATTCGTACGTGTTTCAATTGACTGATAGTTAGGTGGTTGGTTGGTGTTTGGGTTCGGGTATTCGCAGGGTTTGGAGGGTCATGATCGGAAGGTGGAATAGTGTTGCATCATTGTTAATGCACATGCGTTTCCTTATGGCTGATGATGGAAGTAGTAACCCTGTGGGGCAATTGTTTTATGTAATGTTCTGCCCGTGGCGAGTGCGCTGGGCATCTTGACTCGTAAATGATTTAAATGAAAGTAAGTGGCGGGACAGTGGTGAGAGCAAGAAAAAAACTTTAAAATTTGAAAAATAACAATTAAAAAATTCTATTAATTTCAGTAGGGCCGAGCTTCGTATAACATCTACCATGAGTTGTATAACGAGGGCCATGTCTTTGTAAGTTGCTTACCTGGAGGTTTTTTTTGTCCACAGAGAAAGCGAAATATGAAATTATAGACAGGGAAGTTGAAAAATTCGGCGAAGACCTTAAGGGAGCTATGACGAAATGGGTCCATATTTCGTATAGCTCCCTTAAAGGTCTTCGCCGAATTTTTCAACTTCCCTGTCTATAATTTCATATTTCGTTTTAAACATTCTCTGCAAGGTTTTGTGTACCTTCTAAAAAAACGTATGGCACTACAGTACAGACACTTCGCTTCGAAGAAGAAGACCTATCGACAGAAAATCTCTGGGGTATACTTTCTAAAGAAGACTTTTTAAGACGCCTTTTGAGGACTATGAGGTCGCCTTTTATAAAAACGCCATGCCTTCTTACAAAGTACCATTTTATTGTACCTATAAAGGGACCATTCAGTATTCTTAAAGAAGACCTATCCACAGAAGACCTTCGGAGGGTATTATGTCTATGCATGACCTATGTAGGCTATGAGGTATTCTTTATAGGTCCGATGTGTCTTCTTTTAGATTACCTATCCATAGTATTGGTAAAATGGTCTTCTGTATAAAAAAACAGCTGGGATTCATATGTCTTTGGAAGGCCTCTGGACAATTTTCTATTTATAGATTACCTTTGAGGGATCTTCTGTGTATAGAAGACCACGGCTTTTGAAAATCCAATGGAGGGTTTCTATCTACAGAATATCTCTGGAGGGTTTGCTTTTTATGGAAGATCAATTGAGGGTATTCGATCTATAACCTCTGAAAGGTTTTCTGTTTATAGGAGAACTCTCAAGATCCTTCTGTCTGTAGAAGATCTTTAAAGGGACTCTTAAAGAAGACCTATCGCTAGAATACTCCAACATATGTCCAGAAGACTTATTGAAATGAGGAACTTCTGGATATAGACGACAACTGTAGTTTTTTCATCCCCAAAAAATCGTGTCTGTTGATAACCTCTGGAAGGTCCTCTATTTATAAAATACGTATATGGATTCTTCAGTCTTGGAATAAAATTTGACGTTTTTCTATCTATGGAAGACCTCAGAAGATGATAGACCTTCTGTGTATGTAAGATACATATACTTCTGCTTATAAAAGATAATCTGCATCTTCTATAGACGACCTCTATAAGGTCTTTTGTCTATACGTCTAAAGGATCTTATAACTATAAAAGACTTTTGGGGATTCCTCTGCCTTTGGAAGTGTTCTGGAGGGTTTTTGAATATACAGAAGTTCTCTGAAGGATTTTTTTGTATGAAAGACCAATGGAGACGTCTGAAAAGTATTATATTTGAGGGAGCCCCATGGAGGGTGTTCGGTCTAAAGATGACCTACAGATAGTGTTTCGTCCTATAGAAGTTTTATACAAAAAAATGTGTGGCCTGTTGTAAAAGACTACTGGTGGGTACTTCTACCAAAGAAAGAATACTCTGCCTATAAGAGGTCTCTAAAGAGTATTTTGTCTTTAGCAAATCTTTAATGGAAACATTGGGTCTTCTTAAAGAAGACATATCGACTGAAGACCACTGGAGGGCATAAAATACCTCTGCATATCGTATTTTTCGGAACCAATGAAACATTCACAAATAATAATTAGGTGTCCTTATAGAATACCTATCCACAGAAGTCCTGTCGACAGGAGGACCTCCAGGCTGTAGACAACTTCTGGAGCTTCTTCTGTCTAAAAAAAAAAACTACCGAACTGTCTTTGGTTTATTGAATGAGGATTTTCTATCTATATAATACATCTAGGAATTTTTCTGTCCTTGGAAGGCTTCTGAAGGGTGCTCTATCTATAGAAGACCTCTGTAGGATTTTTTCTGTATGAAAGACCTCTGAAGTGTATTCTTCTTATGAAAGACCAATAGAGGGTGTTCTATCCATAGGGTCTTCTGTTTATCGACGATCAATGGAGAGTTTTTAGACTACAGTAGATCTATAGAGTACATTCTATTTATAGAGGATCTTTGCAAAGCATTCAGCCTCTAGAAGACCTCCGGAGGGTCTTCTGTCTATGGAAAAACTGTCGAAGGTAGTCTTTTCATGAAATACCTTTGGAGGTTTTTTTAAATATAAATTAATGGATGGTTGACTGTTTGCAAAAAGACTTCTGGAATTTTTCTGCTATGGAAGACCTCTAGAGAATAGTTCACTTATAGAAGGCCCCTGGAGGATATTCTGTCTATAAAATACATCTTGGTATTCTTTGGTCTTGAAACTCTTTTATAGGGTTTTCTATCTGATCTGTAGAATTTTCTTTGTATGGAAGACCTTCGATGGGTGCTCTGCTTTTGAAAAACCATTGGATGGTGCTCCATCCATCCATCCATAGAGGACCTCTGAAGGGTATTCTGTTTATTGAAGACCAATGGATGTATTCTGTCTATAGGAGATCTCTGGGGGGTCTGTTTATATAAGATTTATGGATGTTTGTGAAAGACGAAAGGAAGATCTTTGGGAAATCGTCTGTCCATAAAAAAACTCTGGAGGGTCTTAAGTCTATTAAATTAATTTTTTTATAAAAGGTAATAGAAGGTATTGTTTTAATGAGTGCTAGTTTTTTACAGAAGACCTGTAGAGGATATATAGAAATCCTCTGAAGGCTGTTTTTATAGAAGATTTGTGGATGGTCGTTTTTTTACACAAGACCACTGGAGGCTCTTCTGCTTATGGATGACCACTGAAGAATATTCTGCTTATGGAAGACATCTGGAGGATATTTCATTTATAGGCGACCTTTAGAAAATATTCTAAAAAATTCTGTCTAGGAGATCTCTGGAGGTTTATCTGCCCATAGAGGATCTCTGAAAACCATTATGTCATTAGAAGTCCATTGAAGACCTCTGGAGAATCTTCAGTGTATTAAAGTCTTCTGGAGGGTATTTTTATACCCTTCACCACACTGTGGTACAGGGCATTATGTCTTTGTGCATATGTGGTTTTGAGAATTTGGAGGTTCGTCTGCCCATATAGGATCTCTGGAAACCATTATGTCTCTAGAAGTCCATAGGAGACCTCTGGAGGATTTTCAGTATATTAAAGTCTTCTGGAGGGTATTTTTATACCCTTCACCACACTGTGGTACAGGGCATTATGTCTTTGTGCATATGGAACTAGACCCATAGTTCCTTTTGAGAATATGCATACCATAACTTTTTGAGTCGATTTATGCATGTCCGTCCGTTTGTTGATGTTAAATTGTAAGCAAAGTACAGGTCGCATTTATAATCCGAATTGGATGAAATTTGGCACAGCCCATTGGTTTGGCCCAAGGACGAACCCTATTGAAATATGAGAAAATCGGTCCAGATTTAGATATAGCTCCCATATATATTTTCGTCCGATTTTTGGTAAAGGGTGCACCAAAGTCCCTGAAAATCATTAGATTTGCACGAATTTTGGCATAGCGTACTAAATTAAGTCGACAATGATGTGTGCTGAATTTCGGGAAAATTGGTTCAGATTTAGATATAGCTCCCATATATAGATTCGCCCGATTTTAGGTAAATGGTGAACCAAAGTCCCTGAAAATCATTAGATTTGCACGAATTTTGACATAGCGTACTGATTTAATTGTAGAATGATCTGTGCTAAATTTCGTGCAAATCGGTTCAGATTTAGATATAGCTCCCATATATAGATTCGCCCGATTTTAGTTAAATGTAATATTAAAGTCCCTACATATCGTTTGATTTTCACGAATTTTGGTATAGCGTACTGAGTTAAGTGTAGAATGATGTGTGTTAAGTTTCGTGAAAATCGGCTCAGATTTAGATATAGCTCCCATATATATTTTCGTCCGATTTAATGTAAATGGTGGACCCATGTCCCTGAAAATCATTAAATTTGCATGAATTTCGGGCTAGCGTACTCAATAAAGTCTAGAATGACGTGAGCTAAGTTTCGTGAAAATCGGTTCAGATTTAGATATAGCTCCCATATATATTTTCGCCCGATTTTAGGTAATTGGTGTACCAAAGTCCTATATATCATTCGATTTACACGAAATTTGGCATAGCATAGTGAATTGGGCCTGTAGTGATGTGTCCCAAGTTTCCGGAAAATCGGTTCAGATTTAGATATAGCTCCCATATATATTTTCGTCCGATTTAATGTAAATGGTGCACCAAAGACCCAATTTATGGCTGATAGGAACTATACGTACTGAAATTAGTATAACCTAACCTGTGACAAGTTTCGTTGAAATCGGTTCATATTTGTATATAGCTTCCATATCGTCCAATTTGTAGTAAATGGTCCATGAACTCCTCATGTTTGTCAGATTGACATAAATTTTGCACAACGTACAAAATTCATCCAATTTCATGTTAACGGTCCTTCAAAAATGCCAAGTCTCTTGGGATGCATCTGTTTAATATATCCATAGTGGTGATGGGTATCATATGGTTGGCCCCGTCCGACGTTACTACTTTCCTTACTGGTTTATGAAAGGTTAACGGGCAGAAGATCTCTGGAAAAATTTTTCTCTAGAAGACCCCTGGATGTCCTTTATTCTATAGAAGATATCTGGAGGCTATTATGCCAATAAAAGATTTATGTATGTTTATAGAATCTTGTGTCAATGGGCGACCTTTGGAGGGTGGTTCATTAATATAAACCTCTGGTGGTTTTTCTGCTTAGGGTGGAGTTCTAGAGCATATTCCACTTATAGAAGACCTCTGGAAAATATTCTGAAGAAGAAGAAGAAGTTTGTCACATACCAAAGACCTTGAATGTCAAGTTAAAGATTTTTTCAAGCTCTAATAAGACGTGGATGTTTAAAGAATATTTTTTTTGAGCTCTAATATGTCGTGGATTTTTTAAAGAATATTTTTTTCGAGCTCTAATAAGTCGTAGATTTTTAAAGAATATTTTTTTTCGAGCTCTAATAGGGCGTGGATTTTTAAAAAAATATTTTTTTTGTTAATTTTTCACCCACTGTGCACCTTAACAAGTTGCAACTTTCAATTCAATTGTCTTGTATAAACTTTAAATCATGAACACTGCTGCATGCCTTCAAGCCATACTGACAGCGAAGACATCCGCACACATACACACAAACGCATGGGACAAACTATACAACGAAAATGCGTATGGCTTCCAATTACAACAAAATTAAAATTGTTGTGTTGGAGATGAACGTGTGTGTGTGTGAGTTTATATGTATGTATGTGTGTCATGATTTATATTTTATTCTTGAGGGTCTTTTAACTGAAATCACAAGATTTTTAACAGAGTAGATTTTTTCCTTTCGAAGTTTTCTTTAAAATTCTGCATCGTTGCGGAGCAGAAGTGTAGGCGTTTTATTGCCCAATGTTGTTGGGGGTATTTATTTTGTTATTTGGGGAATTTTGTGGTCACCGGGAAAACAAAAAACTTTAAGCGGCTTAAGAAGTCGTTATTTGTTTTAAACACATGCCGGCGCCTGTTATGGTGGCTTCTGTGTTGTAGTGAGGCAGGGTTTTTGTGTAAACAAATTATTTTTTTTACAAATCGGATAATTAATTGCAGGGAGGAACAATAGACAGAAGAAGTTCTTAAAGGAGAACAAGATAAATCTTCTTTAAAAACAAATGACCATAAAACGGAATTTTGTCGAAGCACTATAGAGGGTCTGCTATATAGAGAAGATTGTATAGAGGGGCTTCTATACGTAGATTACTTCTATAGGGTCTGCCATTTGTACAAGAGTTCTAGATGACCTTCTATATAAATAAGACCTCTAGAGGGTTTTTTTAATGTCTCCTATGTATAGTTTATTTTGTGTACAAAATGACAAAATCGTGAATGAGAAGGGAGAGGGTCCCCTTAAAACCATTAAATATTGCCTGATGATCCAATTTATAAAACAAAAGAATTGAAAATTCTACCATCAGGCACAGATGGATGGATGACACTTCGAGGCTCGTTTTATGTTGTGTGAGTGTGTTTGTGTGTTCTACAAAAATAAATGGAGATTGGCATTTTGCGTATATTTTTGCCTTCAATCTCCGCAGTTATGTCCAATATCCTTTAGTGGCTGCTGTTCAGCTGGTTGCCACAAATACCAATTTTTAGATGCACTCAACAACCTCCTCCCCCACCCCCTCCGAACGCAACCATTTTCATGGCTGCAATAACTTGAAAGTGGTCATATGGAAATCAACAAAAAACAGCAACAACAACACCAATAAAACAAATCTCCACACACTTGGCTAATGCAGTCAAGCATGTGAAAAATGCAATTTGCAAAGCTACAGCTCGAACATAAAATGACTTAAACCAATTTTGTTGCTTGCCTTCCGTCCTTTCTTCTATTCACATCAAATTCAGTTTTTTTTTGTTTTGCAAACGATTTTGGGGGAATACTTCACATACAATGGTGTGGCGCTTTTATGTTTTCCCTTCCCCCCCCCCTACCCCTGCCTCCTAGCCCTCTCTCCTATTCCTTCTCTCTATTTATACACAAAGCATTTTTCCCACACATAGCCATTTTCCATATCATAAAAAAGGATATTCGCCAGAGAGTGTGTGTGTTTGTCTGTTTTTTGTACAAGAAGTTAATCGAGAGTAAAAGGAAGCTGTTTGGGTGATGAATTTTCATGTCGAAATATTGATTTTTGTTTTTCTGTGTTTTCTGTTATTTGTTTGGCCCAGGACATGCATACCGGGCCCGTATGTGTCAGGATGTATGTGAGGGAATTTCAGTTTTTTTTATTTGCAATAAAAACTCGTTTTAGAATCCTTAGACAAATTTTCATATTATGTTGATGTGGAAATCTGTTATGAAAAAGATTAGATCTATGGTTATTTGTGTGTTTTTTGTCGGAGTTTATTGAGCTGCAATTATCATTGAAATGGAAATTTTTTTAGTAAAATAAAATTGTTTGGAAAATTAGAAAATAATTCTCTCAAAAAAGCATCCTTGAGAAAATATTATTTTTAAAACCCACGGCTTATGTAGATCCCTGAAAATAATATATTTTAACCAGTAAGGACTAAGGCTATATGATACCCTTCACCACTTTGGGTATATGGTACATATGTATCCTTACAATTGTATGTCAATGTTAACTCAAAGGAACAACTTCATGTCTTTCTGCAACCACTATTTGTCTTAAATCGGACGAAAATATATATGGGAGCTATATCTAAATCTGAACCGATTTGCATGAAACTTGACAAACATCATTCTAGACATTATTCAGTACACTATGCAAAACTTCGCGCAAATCGAAAGCTATATTAGGACTTTGGTGCACCATTTACTTAAAATCGGAGAAAACTATATATGGGAGTTATATCTAAATTTGAACCGATTTTCTTGAAACTTAACACACATCATTCTAGACAGAATTCAGTACACTATGCCAAATTTCGTGCAAATCGAAAGATATATAGGGACTTTGGTGAACCATTTACCTTAAATCGGACGAAAATATATATGAGAGCTATATCTAAATCTGAACCGATTTGCATGAAACTTGACACACACTATTCTAGACACTACTCAGTACACTATGCAAAATTTCGCGCAAATCGAAAGGTATATTGGAATTTGGTGCACCATTTACATAAAATCGGACAAAACTATATATGGGAGCTATATCTAAATCTGAACCAATTTTATCGAAACTTAACGCAAGTCATTCTAGACTCAATTGAGTACACCGTGCCAAATTTCGTGCAAATCGAAATATATATAGGGACTTTGGTGCATCACTTACATAAAATCGGACGAAACTATATATGGGAGCTATATCTAAATCTGGACCAATTTTCACGAAACTTGGCAGACATCACTCTAAGCTCAATTAAGTACGTTTTGCCAAATTTCTTGCAAATCGAAAGATATATAGGGACTTTGGTGCACCATTTACATAAAATCGGACGAAAATATATATGGGAGCTATATCTAAATCTGGACCGATTTTCAGGAAACTTGGCAGACATCATTCTAGGCTTAATTCATTACGCTGTGCCAAATTTCGTGCAAATTGAACGATATATAGGGACTTTGGTGCACCATTTACATAAAATCGGACGAAACTATATATGGGAGCTATATCTAAATCTGGACCGATTTTTACGAAACTTTGCAGACATTATTCTAGGCTTAATTCATTACGCTGTGCCAAATTTCGTGCAAATCGAGAGATATATAGGGACTTTGGTGCACCATTTACATAAAATCGGAAGAAACTATATATGGAAGCTATATCTAAATCTGAACCGATTTTCCCCAATTTCAATAGAGTTCGTCCTTGGTCCAAATAAGTGAGCTGTGCCAAATTTCATCCAAATCAGATCATACATGCGACCTGTACTTTGTTTACAGTTTAACATGGACAGACAGACGGACGGACGGACATGCATAAATCGACTTAGAAAGTGATTCTATGCAAATTATCAAAAAGAACCATGTGTCTATCTCGTTTCCTTTTGCCTGTTACAAACATATGCACAAATACATAATACCCTGTACCACAGTGTGGTGAAGGGCATAAAAATCCACGCACTATGTAGATCCTTGAAAAAAATTATTTTAAAAATCCACGCCTTATGTAGATCCTTGAAAAAAATTATTTTAAAAATCCACGCCTTATGTAGATCCTTGAAAAAAATTATTTTAAAAATCCACGCCTTATGTAGATCCTTGAAAAAATATTATTTTAAAAATCCACGCCTTATGTAGATCCTTGAAAAAATATTATTTTAAAAATCCACGCCTTATGTAGATCCTTGGAAAAAACTTATTTTAAAAATCCACGCCTTATGTAGATCCTTGAAAAAATATTATTTTAGAAATCCACGCCTTATGTAGATCCTTGAAAAAAAAATTATTTTAAAAATCCACGCCTTATGTAGATCCTTGAAAAAAAAAAATTATTTTAAAAATCCACGCCTTATGTAGATCCTTGAAAAAGATTATTTTAATAATCCACGCCTTATGTAGATCCTTGAAAAAATATTATTTTAAAAATCCACGCCTTATGTAGATCCTTGAAAAAATATTATTTTAAAAATCCACGCCTTATGTAGATCCTTGAAAAAATATTATTTTAAAAATCCACGCCTTATGTAGATCCTTGAAAAAAATTATTTTAAAAATCCACGCCGTATGTAGATCCTTGAAAAAAATTATTTTAAAAATTCACGCCGTATGTAGATCCTTGAAAAAATTATTTTAAAAATCCACGCCTTATGTAGGTCCTTGAAAAAAATTATTTTACAAATCCACGCCTTATGTAGGTCCTTGAAAAAATATTTTTTTTTTAAAAATTCACGCCTTATGTAGATCCTTGAAAAAATATTATTTTAAAAAGCCACGCCTTATGTAGATCGTTGAAAAAATATTATTTTAAAAATCTACGCCTTGTTGGTTCTACTTAAAAATATTATTTTAAAAATCCACCCCTTGTAGGTTCTTAAAAATATTATTTTAAAAATCCACGCCTTATGTAGATCATTGAAACAAGTATTTTCTTTAAATCCTCGAAATCCGGAAAAAATAAGATTTTAAAGGTAAGTGCCTTATGTAGGTCCTTGTTGTCCAGAATCCTTTTTTTTCCTTTTCTCATATTTATTTCATTTCAATGATACCCTATCGTTCACCAATCCTTATTTTAAATCTTTAAAAGAAAAATATATCCTGTTTTTCATACCCTCAGCCAATAAAGTGGACAACTGCAAAAAAAAAGAGCTGCATCTTTACATACACTCGGGATGTTTATATGTATATATGCATGTATACAGACATGTATTTACCACCATATTTACATGTCGATCGATTGTGGGTCGATATGAAAACATGTGTTAAAAACTGTTATTACATGAAAATCTCTGTGTAAGCAAAGGACGAGAAAATCGGAAAAAAGGTGAAGTGTGGAGAGGGTAAAGGGGACGGGGTGAAATAAGCTTACAACAATATCAAACACAGCAACACAAACATCATCATTTGTATTTTTCAATTTGCTTAAATGGTTTTGTCCATCCTTCTCAATTGGTGACAAAAAGAGTTTATTTTCACTTCGTTGTTGTTGTTGTTGTTCTTGTGTTATTTTCTCATATCATTGGTACAATGTGTAAACATTAAAAAACACAGAAAATAACATAAGGGGTAGAAGTATATAAAAATACACTCAGGGAAAAAATTGCAGGTTGAGCTGAACACTACTTCAGGATTTGAAAGTTTGGGAGATATGAAATATTTTTCTCCGGTGTAAATTTGTTTAACATCCATGACTGTCATAAAAATTGACACTTGTATATATCAACAACTACAATAAAAATAAATATTGAATAATTTTCCTTTCATACAAAACCTCTGGCCCTTCATGCGAATCCTGTCAAACGAATTGTTCGATTTCTTTTCGAAAAAAACTCTGTCATTGATTGTTCAACAATTTCGAGGTATTGTGCGAGGTATTAAATCGATGATTGGTTTTTTGCTGTACATATCATTCACAACAAATCCCCAAACTCCGTACATTTACATGCAGTCAATGAATCCATTGTCCAGTCGAGTCCAGTCATAATGACTGGATTCAATACTGAAGTTCGCCACTCTTCTCTTTATAAATCGTATCAACAAAAAACGAATACAAAAATATTTATTCAGACGAGGATGGTTATATTAAAAATAAAAGCATGACAGGCCATTGTTGTCTCCAGAGAATTTTCATATCTATTCGGTGTTTTTTTTTTTGGGTTTTGAATAAAAATGAAAGGAAACAATGGCCAACAAATGGATTTGCACACATGAAAGTGAAATCTTTGGCGATAAGAGAAGGGACAAAGGGAAAGAAGGAGAATTTAAAATAATATTTTTTTAAAGGACCCATAAGGCGCGGATTTTTAAAATATTATTTTTTCAAGCAGCTAAAAGGCGGGGATTTTTTAAACAAGGCGTGGACTCTTAAAATATATTTTTTTTTTCAAAGGAACCACATAAGGTGTGGATTTTTAAAATAATATTTTTTCAAGGATCTACATAAGACGTGGATTTTTTTAATAATAATTTTTCAAGGTCTTATATATGTCGTGAATTTGGAGTGGAGGAGTGATTTTTATACCCTTCACCAGGGTATTATGTCTTTGTGCATATGTTTGTAACAGGCAAAATGAAACGAGATAGACACATGGTTCCTTTTGAGAATATGCATAGAATCACTGTCTGAGTCGATTTACGCTTGTCCGTCCGTCTGTTCGTCTGTCCGTCCGTCCATGTAGTTTTGTGAACAAAGTGCACGTCGCATTTATGATCCCATTTGGATGAAATTTGGCACAGGTCACTTATTTGGCCCAAGGACGAAACCTACTGAAATTAGGAAAATCGGTTCAGATTTAGATATAGATATAATGAATTAGGTCTAGAATGATGTGTGTTAAGTTTCGAGAAAAACGGTTCAAAGTTAGATATAGCTCCCATATATATTTTCGTCCGATTTATTGTAAATGGTGCACCAAACTCCCTATATATCTTTCGATTTGCACGAAATTTGGCACAGCGTAATGAATTAGGTATAGAATGATGCGTGTTAGGTTTCCTGAAAATCGGTTCAGTTTTATTTATAGCTCCCATATATATTTTCGTCCGATTTTTGGTAAATAGTGCACCAAAGTCCCTATATATCTTTCGACTTGCACGAAATTTGGCACAATGTAATGGATTAGGTCTAGAATGATATCTATGATATGATATATCTTTCAATTTGCACGAAATTTGGCACAGCGTAATGAATTAGGCCTAGAATGATGAGTGTTAAGTTTCGTTGAAATCGGTTCAGATTTAGATATAGCTCCCATATATATTTTCGTCCGATTTAATGTAAATGGTGCACCAAAGTTCCTATAAATCTTTCGATTTGTACGAAATTTGGCACAGCGTAGAGAATTAGGTATAGAATGATGCGTGCTAAGTTTCGTTGAAATCGGTTCAGATTTAGATATAGCTCCCATATATATTTTCATTCGATTTAATGTAACTGGTGCACCAAAGTCCCTATATATCTTTCGATTTGCACGAAATTTGGCACAGTGTAATGAATTAGGTATAGAATGATGCGTGTTAAGTTTCCAGAAAATCGGTTCAGATTTAGATATAGCTCCCATATATATTTTCATCCGATTTAATGTAAATGGTGGACCAAAGTCCCTATATATCTTTCGATTTGCACGAATTTTGGCACAGCGTAATGAATTAGGCCTAGAATGATGTGTGTTAAGTTTCGAGAAAAACGGTTGAGATTTATATATAGCTCCCATAAATATTTTCATCCGATTTAAGGTTAATGGTGTACGAAAATCCCTATATATCTTTCGATTTGCACGAAATGTGGCACAGCGTAATGATTTATGTCTACAGTGATGTGTGTTAAGTTTCGAGAAAAGCGGTTTAGATTTAGATATAGCTCCCATATATATTTTCGTCCGATTAAATGTAAATGGTGCAAATCTATATATCAAAAGATATATAGATTTGCACGAAATTTGGCATAACGTACTGAATTAAGCCTAGAGTGATGTGTGCCAAGTTTCGAGAAAATCGGTCCAGATTTAGATATAGCTCCCATATATAGTTTCGTCCGATTTCATGTAAATGGTGCCCCAAAGTGCCTATGTATCTTTCGATTTGCACGAAATTTGGCATAACGAACTTAATTGAGCCTAGAATGATGTCTGCCAAGTTTCATGAAAATCGGTCCATATTTAGATATAGCTCCCATATATAGTTTCGTCCGATTTCATGTAAATGGTGCCCCAAAGTGCCTATGTATCTTTCGATATGCACCAAATTTGGCATAACGAACTTAATTGAGCCTAGAATGATGTCTGCCAAGTTTCATGAAAATCGGTCTATATTTAGATATAGCTCCCATATATAGTTTCGTCCGATTTCATGTAAATGGCGCCCCAAAGTCCCTATATTTCTTTCGATTTGCACAAAATTTGGTACAGCCTAATCATTTAGGTCTAGAATGATATCTGCCAAGTTTCGTGAAAATCGGCCCAGATTTAAATAGGTATAGCTCCCTTTTATTATAGATTGATTTTAAGTAATTGACGCACCATATATATTTTCGCCCAATTTCGAGTAAATTGGGCATCAAACTCCTGATGTTAGTCAGATTGACATCAAAGTTTGCACATCGTGTAAAATTGAGCATAAAATTATATAGTTGCGTTTATATTTGTTTGAAGTCGATTTATATACTTTATGGATAGATCTATGTAGATTCACATTTAGATAAATGTCATATATTTTATTTCATCCAATTTCATGCTAATAGTCCTGTTTAATATACCCATAGTGGTGAAGGGTATCATATAGTCGGCCCGTCCGACTTTACTACTTTCCTTACTGGTTTTTTTTTCAAACGTGATAAGGCGTGGATTTTCTACATAAGGTGTGGATTTTTGAAGCATGTACATAAGGCGTGGATTTTTAAAATAATATT
Source organism: Musca vetustissima (assembly GCF_032173495.1). Taxonomy (NCBI): domain Eukaryota; kingdom Metazoa; phylum Arthropoda; class Insecta; order Diptera; family Muscidae; genus Musca; species Musca vetustissima. Next base: position 133,879 of record NW_026878776.1, on the reverse strand, counting down.
TTTCAATGACCTTTTAAAGGATTTTTTATACCCTACACAACTATGTTGTCAGGGTATAATAGCTTTGTGCAGCCCCAAGAGTTTGTAACGCCGCGAAATATTGGTTCTAGACCCACCTTTAAATATACCGATCCGAGAAGGGGATCGGGCCAAAGAATGATCATGCCTATTTCGACAAAGATCGACCAATATTAAGCTGTTCAAATGGACCCTAACTTTTGTGTGAAAAATTACAAAATTTGTATTCTATGGCGTGTATATTTACTCGCTGATCGCCTATAACGCCTATAATTTTCGGTAATGATCAGATAATAATAATTTGGATGAAGTGAACCGACAACTTATTTTTTTGTGTTTTTTCTAGCCGATCTATAGGCCACAAATGAAAGCCGAACATCACAATACAACCTACGGTGAAGGGAATCTGGACAAGTCATTAGAAGGGCTGTACTGAATATTAGTAATTTTGCCGACTTGCGAGCAAATATCGCGAAATATTGCCCAAGCTCTAAATATTGATGGACAGAAAATTAGATGTTCGTGGAAGTTGTGTAGGTAACATATGGTCGGCCCCGTCGGTCTGTACTGCTCCGCTCACTGGTTTTATATTATTTTTTTACAAGGACCTATTAGGGCTTATTTTACAAATATTCTTTATAAAATCCACGCCTTATGTAGGTCCTTAGAAAAAAATATTCTTTATAAAATCCACGCCTTATGTAGGTCCTTAGAAAAAAATATTCTTTATAAAATCCACGCCTTATGTAGGTCCTTAGAAAAAGATATTCTTATAAAATCCACGCCTTATGTAGGTCCTTAGAAAAAATATTTTCTTTATAAAGTCCACGCCATATTTAGGTCCATGAAAAATATTCTTTATAAAATCCACGCCTTATGTAGGTCCTTAGAAAAAATATTTTCTTTATAAAGTCCACGCCTTATTTAGGCCCATGAAAAATATTCTTTATAAAATCCACGCCTTATTTATTTTTCTTTATAAAATCCACGCCTTATTTATTTTTCTTTATAAAATCCACGCCTTATTTATTTTTCTTTATAAAATCCACGCCTTATTTATTTTTCTTTATAAAATCCACGCCTTATTTATTTTTCTTTATAAAATCCACGCCTTATTTATTTTTCTTTATAAAATGCACGCCTTATTTATTTTTCTTTATAAAATCCACGCCTTATTTAGGTCCCTGAAAAATATTTTCTTTATAAAATTCACGCCTTATTTAGGTCCTTGGAAAAAATATTCTTTAAAAATTCCACGCCTTATTTAGGTCCTTGAAAAATATTCTTTAAAAAATCTACGCCTTATTTAGGTCCTTGAAAAATATTCTTTAAAAAATCCACGCCTTATTTAGGTCCTTGAAAAATATTCTTATGTAGGTCCTTGAAAAAATATTCTTTAAAAAAATCTCTCCTTAGAGGTCCTCGAATGAATATTCTTTAAAAAATCCACGACTTATAGGAGCTTGAAAAAAATTATTCTTTTAAAAATCCACGCCTTACTTATGAATCTAGTTCCAATGCCTTTCAAACTGTTTAATAGCAATATTGCCTCCAACCACTTGTTGCTATGTTTGCAATATTTCCAACCTATCAACATGTTGCCTTACGCTTGCAACATTTCTTCACCATATCATTTAAAATGTTTCTATACATCCCCTACATATCTCGTTCGTTTGGTCAATGTTGCATTGTTCCAATCGAACGCAGTCCCAACCAATGTTGTTTCAAACATCTGCATGCCCGTTTGGGCATGCAACCAAACTTCATTTCTTTCACAACGTTGGACGACGATGAACGGTGGTGTTTGAGCCAAGAACCATCAGTTCGACAGAATCAGTACGACACGGCGGGTTAAATGGTTAAAATCGCGCGTGTTGGTCAATGCTGAACAACAATTCACAGTCGTCGTTTGTTGATACGGAATTTACGGTTAATGCGAAACGAGGTAGCACTACGTTGTTCGGTCGTTCGTTGTCGTGTGTGTTTGATTTTTTTCGATTAGAAGAGAAGAAAAAACAGGTGCGTTAAAACAACAACAAGAAAAAAAATGAAATGATAATATTCGAAGAAATTAAATTATGAAAAAAATCGTAAAAGAAATATTCAATTGATAAGAATCACCCAAAGAAGAAAAAGTGTTAAAGAATTCAACACGAATACTATGTAGGTTGTGTGATGGAAATTAAATCAAGAAGAAGAAGAATTATAAATACGATAATAATAACAACAACAGCTACAACATCAACAAGAAAACGATAACAAAACAAACAAATAAAAAAAAATTGAAACGCAGTCATAATAGTCGTAGAGTATCCAATGGATAGAAGTAGAAAAAAGATTGCAGCTCAGCACAAATCACAATAACAACAACAAAAATATGAAAATTTAAATTTTATGATAGTTATTGAATTAATATAAGAAGTAAAGAGAGAAAGAATAAAAATAAAGAAAAGAAGAAAGTTAAAGAGAAATATTGTGCGTTATAAATGGTGGAAATAAGAATTTAAAGAATTTTTAAATAGTGCAAGTAAATTTGGATTATAACTGCAGCACCAGGGGTAACACACTTTTATGTGTCACAGCTTGCATTGCCGGAATTGAACGCAAGATAAAAGGTAATCTATGGGTGAAGTGTCGAAGAAGGAGAAACGGACAGCACGTTTTTGTGAATTAACCCTTAAGTCACCAAAGGACGAATTTTTGGAAGTTGTCAATGCCATTGACATTTCAAAACATGCGGATTGATAGTGAGGACATATTTTCGGTTATGTCCCTGTCGTACATTCAACTAACTTTAAACTAATTGAAAACTAACTTTTTTTCAATTAGTAGTGGTTGATAAATCGACTTTTTTACCTGTAACCAACTGACTATTTTTACATTGTGATGTCCTACGAAGTAGTCAATTGTCCGAATTTGCACTACTTTCAGTTAACTTTATAGTCAGTTATCCAGCAGTTAACTTATAGTTAACTTTTTGCAGTTAGCTATATATCTACTTGTTTAAATACGCTTTCAGTTAATTTTTTTAAACTAACTATTTGTAAGTCAAATTGTAGTCAGAGAAAAGTTAGTTTTTTGCACGTTAGTGTAAAGCCACTATTTGTATCTTGCTGAAATAAAACGAGGTTTAAAAATTTACATTATTATAAAACAACAATTTATTAATATAAAAAACATAACAAGGATCACATCATTTATCACAAAGATTTTTATAAATATTTTGAACATTTGCGGTTTAATAATAAAAATAAAATTAATAAAATTGGTTTTAAAAATCTTAGGAATGTAAAAAAAATAGTTTGCACAAAAAATTGTTAAAAATATTAAATTAATTATTAGTTTTAGTTATTTTGTTCTTGATGCACTTAGAGTGGATGCAACGCTTCTTGATTATTTTTAGGGCGTTGCGTAGATCCCCATCTACATCCTCAGAGCCAAGGGATCGGCAGGCATCTGTTTAAATGAGAAATATGTATGAAAATGTGTACATGAATTTAGATTTAAATCATATATATTTTTTCAAATTTACCTGTTAGAACACCATAAAAATAAGGAAAGTCCTTCAAACGTTTTTTTCCATGGATTCCCTTTAAATTTATGTCCATGCACAAATTATTTGCCATTATCCCTGTGAGGGTTTTTGGCAAACGTCCTCTCAATATGGTTTTCATTGTATTTATCTGTGGAGTAAAAAGAAATCATTTAATGGATACATAAACAAAATCAGAAATGTTATTAGGAAACTTACATAGTCGTTACGATTATTTTCCGCCTCAAATGTCGTTTACTCGCACTTCTCATGTTTCTTTTTTTCTTCTGTATTAAAAAAATTGTGTGTTCAAACCACATTACATTTAACCACATTATTTATTACATTTAATTAAAAACTCACTGTAAAACTTTAGATAAAATCACAAAACTTTATTCACAAACAAACAAACGACTTTCAATCGACAAATTAAACGCGGGATTTGTTGTTTACAAAATTACACTTCCAAGGCGTACATTAAAATTTACGCCGTTTAAATTGAACGGCGTTGGTAGCCGATCGCCGATATTTTCATACATTTTTTTTGCATTGCGTAGTAGTGGCTTTGTAGCCAGTCTATACCAGCTAACTTTAAATTGGTTTTTTTGTAGTTAGCTACTCATTTGACGACAGGGGTGTTATTATATTTGGCATGTTACCGGTGTAGTGGGTCGAAGTTCATGTTTGAAATTTTATATGGCTTCAAAGGAAAATGTAGTGGAATGTGATTAGAGATTTTATTAAATACTCGCAATTAGTAGAATGTAAATAAAAAACTAAATTTTTTATCTGGAAGAAGCCCGAGATTTTTTTAAATAATCCAAATAAATAGTATGCAAATAAAAAATGGGTTGTTTTCGGAAAGGAAGCCGTTTTTATGGTTTTATAGTTTGTCATTAAAAAATAAACCAGAAAACTAATTGGATTTGCACTTATGGTTGTTCCCCATGGGATTTTTACGAAATTAGCCGAAATTCGAATAAAAAAGATCTTTGGAAGTTCTTTGAAAAAAAAGATAATTAGAAAATATTTTTGGTTTTTATTAAAAGGAATAGTTTAGAAAACAAAAATAAAGTATCGAAAAAGAAATAAAAAAATAATTTTTATCAAAAATAAATAAAAAGAATCCACGAATTCATTTCATAAAAAATCGGTCATTTTTATAAGGATAAAATATCTTAAATAATTAGAAATTTGATCATTGCTGTATTGAGTAAAGAGTGTATTAGTACACCTATGTATAGGAATATTTCCCATATAACGACAACTCGGAGTTTTATACCCTCCGCCATAAGATGGAGGCTATATAAAGCTTGTTTATCCCTTTGTAACTTATCGAAATAATCATTTCCGATTTATCTGCGTAAAATTCTAAATTTTGTAAATATAGGTCAATTTTTTCGCGTAGCCTCCATATAACGATACCCCCAATTTTTTCGCTGTAATTTGGTCTTTTGTAATCTTATTATCTTGTAATCTTATTATTATTGGAAAGGAATCTCCATCCTAAAAATTATTAATATTTGACCCCATTTGTGGGAAGTCCCCATATAACCGTATGTCTGCATAGTATTTGACCTATTTAGCCATTTGTTGTAATCATCTTACCTTCGGAGGATATCGAGAAAAAAAACATAATTTCAGATTCCCTCAGATACTCGATTTTCGTTATTATACACTACACAACTATGTTGTCAGGGTATTATAGCTTTGTGCAGCCCCAAAAGTTTGTATGGAGAAGGGGATCGGGCCAAAGAATAAGCATGCCAGTTTTGATAAAGATCGGTCAATATTTAGCGGGTCAAATGGACCCTGACTTTTGTGTGAAAAAGTACAAAATTTGTATTCTATAGCATATATATTTACCACTGAAGGACATAGACCCGAGAAGTTGATATTATATCCAAGAGGAGTGGTTGACCTTTAAATTAGGATCATTTATATTGTTGTATGTGCTCGGATGTGGGAGTTACAACTAAATATTTACAGGTATCTCCGTATTCGTATATTATTTAGTAACCCATTATCACTCTATGGAGCGGAACTATAACGCTGATCGCTTTGAAATGTTCCATGAGATTCCGGGTATGGTCGAGAACAACGCCTATCATTTTCGGTGATGATCTGATAATAATTTTGGAATGAAGTGGACCGAAAACTTAATTTTTTGTGTTATTTTCGAGTCGATCTATAGACCACAAATGAAAGCCGAACATCACAATGCAACCCACGGTGAAGGGAATCTGGACAATAGCTGTATTGAATACTCGTAATATTCGGAAAATATGTCAGTTTGAGGAAGAGGTGCTGTTTACCTCTAATCGGGCAAGAGGGTGCAAATATCACGAAATATTGTCCAGGCTCGGAATAAACATCCGCAGAAAATTTGAGTTCCGTGGTAGTTGTGTAGGGTATCGTATGGTCGGCCCCGTCCGACTATACTGCTCCGCTCACTGGTTTTTACTAGGTTTTGAGATACAAATCTAAAATATTAGCTTCGAAATTGAGCTATATCGGCCCTTGATTAGGCATAGCTCAAAATATTATTAACCCCAATTATTCACTAATTCCTACACGATGATTGGGCCCACTTTAGGGATAGCCTCATATAACATGGCTCTCTAAATTTCAGTATTTTGATTATTTTATACACATGTTCTATCCTAAGATTTGAGATTTTAGGAGAAATCCCCATTAAAAATTGGTGAAATTTGTATTTGGTGCACATTTTGGTTTACACCAATCGCATGGTAGATATATTGGAATGGAATTAATCAAGTCTTTTGAGTTTTAAATGATAAAATTAAAAGTCGAAGTCGACTTTTGATCTATGAGAAAATCGTAAAGTCGATTTTTTCAAGATCGACTTTCGATTTTCTTCTTTGATTTCTTTGACTTTTTAATCAAAGGCAAAAATCGAAAAGTCTAAAAATCGACTTTTTGGTCAGAGGCAAAAATCGAAAAGTCAAAAAGTCGACTTTTACGATCGACTACGTATCCCTAGTTCTTGAATTTTTTTTTTTTAACCGAAGTGGCTTCATTTTCGAGTTCTTGGTGGGTAAAAAAAACATTTCGGGTATTTTCAGATTCCGGAGTATTTTTCCGAATTTACATATCTACACTAGCTATATGTAAAAGAATACAAGTCGTCCTTGCAGACAACGCAGAATGATTGTCCCTGTTTTAACGCAGCTCTTACATAAGGATGTAGACTGATTATTACCATTTTGTGTGCCAACTTCATAATGGAGGGCATATAAAGTTTTGTCGCTCAAACTTAACGAAGTATTTTCCATGGTTTTGGTCATCTGTTAATGAAGTCGTAAATAGGTGTTATTTTTAATTACCCGGTATTTAGGTAGCCATCACTTCCTTCACTTCACACTTACAGGTCGCCCAAAAGAAGAATATTGCTGCTGTAGCTCCAAGTGTTGATGAAATCGTAGGTTAATCGCTTATTCTTCGTTTTTTGTAATGCTACATTACACCCTATCTTTCGTAAAGTCTTGGCACTTCTGTGGCTATGTCAAAAAGCTGAATTGCATATGGGGCTCGAAATATCCAAAAGCTATTGTTGAGAAACGTTCCCATCCTCAAGGTGTGATTGTTCAGCTCGGAGTTATTGCATGTTTGATCAGCAGTTGTCTTATAAAGGTTCTCGGAATAAATGCCAATATATTAGGTTGTACTAAGTCCGGTTAGTAAAATCAATTCATCAATCATCAGTATAGATTTTTAAAATGTCCAAAATGTGACATTTTAAAAATCTGAGACCAATTTCCATACGAATTAGCTGCGAAATGAAAAGTATGTTTGTAGTTTCTCAAAAAATCGCTTATGAACCCATTTGCATCAACAGAAGTGAATTAGGTCTGGGAAGGTCATTATACACTCCTGGTAAATGACCAACTTTTGATGATGATGCACACTTTCCCAAGGCTCTTAAAAGATCAATGTGCAATTCGGCTAAGTATTATTTGGTGTACTTCTAATAATTTGGGATTTTCTAAATGGATTTTCTAATCCATTGGTGTAAAATTTATTTTCTCGAAACTAGTATCCTTTATATCCTTCACCCCACATTCAATTTAAGGGTTAATTTTGTTTTAAAGCACACATAGAAATTCCTATAAAATACTCTCTTTTTTATGGATTTCCATTTTTGTTGTTGTTGTTACAGTTATTGCTTAATCTCGTTGTAGTGTTGGTATGCTTTCTCACTCGTTCTCCCTCTCTCTCTCTTACGAATAGTTTTAAGTCCTGCATACATTACCGTTCGTTGTTGGATTGTATTGACGTTTGGCTGCTTTAATGCCAGCCAGCCAGTGAGCCAACCAACCTGCCTGCTGCCTGCCATTGACATTTTGATGGTATTGTTACGCATTCGATGCAATGTGATACGATACGTTATTTGTGTGACAGGCAAGCAAGTGCGTTAACATGCATGTTTGTACGGATGTACGTTTTGGTGACAAAATGTCAAAAGTGACAAGTAATGTTCATATCAATAACTGTCAAATAGGCTGGCACAGAAAAAATCGAAAACAAAAACCAGCAGCTACTAAAAGAGGAAATAAAGAAGGCTTATGTAGGAGTATTACCGATCAAGGAGAGCCCTATAGGTCTTCCAGAGATTGAAAATTTGTTTGGGTCTTCTGAGTATAGAAGTCCTTCTGGAGGTCTTCTATGGATATAAGACCTTCCATTGATAGAAGACCTCCTTTAGACCCATTAAGTATGACCTTCTGTAGGCCTTCTAGAGATATAATACCTCTAGAGATAAAATATTTACAGAATACCTTATGTAGGCATTATAGGGATAGAAAACCTTCTGTAGGTCTTCTATGGGTAGAATACCTTATGTAGGTCTTCTTTAGGTAGAAGACCTCCTGTAGGCCTTCCATGAATATAAGGCATTTTGTAGGGGTTCTATGGATAGAAGACCTCCTATTGGTTCTTCTGTATGCCTTCTATGAATAGAATATCTTAATAATTCCTGGATTTTCCAAAGGAATATTTGTAAGGGCCTTCGTTAGGAGTGGATTTTTCAAATGAATATTTTTAAGGACCTACAAAGTTGTGAATTTTTCAAAGCCATCGATGTTTTAAATAATATTTTTAAGGATCTACATAAGGTGTAAACTTTTTTAAAGAATATCAGCTACTAAAAGAGGAAATCAAGAAGTTGTAGGAAGGCTTATGTAGGGGCATCACCGATCAAGGTGAGCCTTGAAAGCATCCTTTAGGTTGAACATTTTCTGTGGGACTTTCTGGATTTCTTCTATGCATATCAGACCTTCTGCTGGCCTTTCATGGATAGAAGACCTTCTTTAGACCTATTATGTATGACCTCCTGTAGGCCTTACATGGATAGAATACCTTTTCTACGTCCTTTATGGATAGAAGACCTTCTGTAGGCCTTCTGGAGATAGAAATCCTTCTGCAGGCCTTCTTTGGAAGAATTGAATTGGTTCTTATGTATGCCTTCTATGAATAGAAGATCTTTTTTTTTGGAGCTCGACGAACCAGGCTTACATAATTCCTGGATTTTTCAAAGTAATATTTTAATAAGGCGTGGATTTTTTAAAGAATATTTTTAAGGACCTACATAAGGCGTAGATTTTTTAAAGAATATTTTTAAGGACCTACACACGGCGTGGATTTTTTAAAGAATATTTTTAAGGACCTACAAGAGCCGTAAATTTTTAAGGACCTACACAAGGCGTGGATTTTTTAAAGAATATTTTTAAGGATCTACATAAGGCGAGGATTTTTTAAAGAATATTTTTTCAAGGACCTACATAAGGCGTGGATTTTTTAAAGAATATTTTTTCAAGGACCTACAAAAAGCGTGGATTTTTTAAAGAATATTTTTCAAGGACCTACATAAGGCGTGGATTATTTAAAGAATATTTTTTCAAGGACCTACATAAGGCGTGGATTTTTTAAAGAATATTTTTTCAAGGACCTACATAAGGCGTGGATTTTTTAAAGAATATTTTTAAGGACCTACATAAGGCGTGGATTTTTTAAAAAATATTTCTAAGGCGTGGATTTTTTAAAAAAAATATTTTTAAGGACCTACATGAGGCGTAGATTTTTAAGGACCTACATGAGGCGTAGATTTTTAAGGACCTACATTAGGTGTAGATTTTTAAGGACCTACATGAGGCGTAGATTTTTAAGGACCTACATTAGGTGTAGATTTTTAAGGACCTACATTAGGCGTTGATTTTTAAGGACCTACATTAGGCGTTGATTTTTAAGGACCTACATTAGGCGTTGATTTTTAAGGACCTACATTAGGCGTTGATTTTTAAGGACCTACATGAGGCGTAGATTTTTAAGGACCTACATTAGGTGTAGATTTTTAAGGACCTACATTAGGCGTTGATTTTTAAGGACCTACATTAGGCGTTGATTTTTAAGGACATACATTAGGCGTAGATTTTTAAGGACCTACATTAGGCGTTGATTTTTAAGGACCTACATTAGGCGTTGATTTTTAAGGACCTACATTAGGCGTAGATTTTTAAGGAACTACATTAGACGTGGATTTTTCAAAGTAATATTTTTAAGAAGGTATTATTCCATGCTGTAGGGTATCTAGAATTTTTTGTAAATCCCAACCAAACATAGCAACAAAAAACCTCACCAGAGAGCAGAAAAAAATCTGACCGGACAGTGCGGCAAGGCAAGGCACGACATTGCTAGCTGGCTGCCTGCTTGGCTAGCTGATGGCTAGGCAGCATGCCAAGATAACACAACAAAAAACTAAACTAAACACCCAAACAAAGGGACAAGTGCAAAAAATATCAAACAGAATAGAATTAAAAAACAATACAAAAACAACAACGTTAGTAAATACAACAACAAAACACTACAAATTTCTTGAGATAAAACTAAAAACAAAAAAATGAAATAAAATGTAAAAAGCAAGCAAAAACATGTTTATTTGAAACAAACAAAACAGGAAATTAAAAAAAGAAAATAAAAAACAAAACACCGATATAGAGAGAGTAACAATGAGAGTGAAATGCTTTGCTGTTGTAATATAAAAGAGATTATCATGAATAACATGCCATGTGTTTCACTTAAGTGTGTGTGAGTGTTGGAAATAGTATTTTAATAAAAGGAAAGTCATAATGCATAACACCGTTATTGCTCTCTCCCTCTCCTCGTGTATGTGTGCGGGTGTGTACATTTCACATATGTCGTGTGTAAGTGACGCTATGTCCCATAACGAGTCCTTTTACCGTTCACTCTCTCTCTCTCTCTCATACCGGGTTGTAATAACGCCTGCGCTCTTTTGTTTTATTAATCAAATGTTATTACCCATTATTTCGGTTGTTGAGTAAGGTCCTCTCTGCCGCCATTCTCTTAACAGCCACATTGCATGCACTTTACATGCGAGAGCCCCATTGTGAAGAGACATATTATGATTGTAACAAAATAAATAGAAAAATACACCCTCTCTAATATGAAAAAAATAAAATACAAAGAAATATGAAATAAGGAATAAAATGAAAATATTATAAAAATCGATGAATAGAATAGAAATTATGAGGGTGGTTTGAGAAATATTGATGTGTGAATTTTAAAAATATTGATAATGCATTTTTGAAAAACAACTGATTATTGTTAATTGTATTAGATGGTTATAAATAGTAGGTTTCTTATCATAACCTATTCTTAATCGAAACAAAAGAGTTAAATGTCATGGTAGAAATTATTTATTGTCACCAACTAGTCGCAGAGAATCCTTTGTAGAAACAATACACCTAATTGTCATGATAGAAATTATTTTAAAATTTTTGAAAATCATGTGGGAACAAAGAAAAAATCCATTCATAGTTGAAAGTATATTCATATAGAATTGGCCTTGAATAAAAGTGTGAAGTCATCAAGGACCAATTAATAAACATTGGGGCTCAATGAAATTATTTCAAATAAACATTTCTGAAATTGTAAAGGAAGGGTAGGGAATAGTAGACAAAAATTTTGCATTAGCTACGTTACCCAAGAAATATAAATAATTTCAATATATAAAAGGATAATAATTTCATTATAAAAGGATTTCCAAAAAAAGGAGTTACTTTTGTTTTGCTTGAGTTTAGTTTTCAAAGAAAAATGCAAATTTTTGAGATAAATGCCGTTAATATTAATGCAAAACAATATCAACTGAATTACCACAAAAATCTAACTTAGCTAACTATATCACAATAATAACCAGTAAGGAAAGTAGTAAAGTCGGACGGGCCGACTATATAATACCCTTCACCACTTTGGTTATATCCAACAGATGCAATCTAACAGACTTCGCATTTTTGAATAACCATTAACACGAAATTAGATGAACAAAAATATGTGATCTTTACATAAATGTGAACCGAATTAGATTAATCCATAAACATGTAATTCTGCAACCTAGACTAAATTTTTCTTTTGGACAGATCGAAATCGATTTATAGGAAATTTCAATTGTATATCCGTTGACTATTTGGAGCTCAAATAACATGAAGTCGCTTTAAACTATGTTTGGGCTATATCTGCTTATATAAAAACCCAAATTGTATGCTAATCGGCACGATTTTTGGCTTTTGCTGCACTATTTACTTAAAATCGAACGAAACGTTAGGCTATACGAACTTCAGTACGTTGTGCAAAATTTTGTGCCAATCGGACTGGCTTTGAGTCTTTGGTGCACGATTTACTTAAAATCGGATGAAACTATACATGAAATCTATATTAAATTCTGAACCGGTTTCAGCGAAACTTTCCACACCGTAGGTTATTCTAAATTCAGAACGTTGTGCAAAATTGTGTGCCAATCGGCAATATTTTGGAGCTTTGGTGAACCATTAACTGAAAATAGGACGAAGCTATATATCGACGCATCCGAACCATAGTATGCTAAGTCTGAAAAGTAAGTATGGAAGTTTCTTATATCTTACGTGCCATGCTAAGTACATTTTTGCTTATAACTTTGGTTTGGATTGGCCGATGATTACCAAAATTTCAGAGAATTTAAATTAAGGATCGTAGTATCTAACAACGTAAAGAACTTTAAAACATGCTAAGTCGACTTAGCATATTATGGTTCGGAGGCGTCGATATATGGAAGCTATATCTAAATCTGGACCGATTTCAATAAAACTTAGCACATATTAGGCTATCTTAACTTCAGTACCATGTGCAATATTTTGTGAAAATCGGCAATATTTTGGAGCTTTGGTCAAACCATTAACTCAAAATCGGATGAAACTACATATGGGAGCTATATCTAAATCTGAATCGATTTCAATAAAACTTGGCACATATCAGGCTATCCTAAGTTCAGTACGTTGTGCAAAATTTTGTGAAAATCGGCCATAATTTGGAGCTTTGGTGTACCATATACTGGAAATCGGAGGAATCTATATATGGGAGCTATATCCAAATCTTAACCGATTTCAGTAAAACTTGGTACAGGTTAGTCTATCCTAACTTGAGTACGTTGTGCAAAATTTTGTGAAAATCGGCAATATTTTGGAGCTTTGGTCAAACCAATAACTCAAAATCGGATGAAACTACATATGCGAGCTATATCTAAATCTGAATCGATTTCAATAAAACTTGGCACATATCAGGCTATCCTAAGTTCAGTACGCTGTGCAAAATTTTGTGAAAATCGGCCATAATTTGAAGCTTTGGTGCACCATTTACTGAAAATCGGACGAAAATATATATGGGAGCTATATCTAAATCTGAACCGATATCAGTAAAACTTAGCACACGTTAGTCTATGCTGATTTCAGTACGTTGTGCAAAATTTTGTGAAAATCGGCCATAATTTGGAGCTTTGGTGCACCATTTACTGAAAATTGGACGAAAATATATATGGAAGCTTTATCTAAATCTGAACCGATTTTCCCCAATTTAGGATAGGATTCGTCCTTGGGTCAAATAAATGAGCTGTTCCAAATTGCATCCAATTCGGATTATAAATGCGACCTGTACTTTATTTACAATTTAACAAGGGCAGACGGACGGAAGGACAGACATGCATAAATCGACTCAGAAAGTGATCCTATATTCTCAAAAGGAACCATGTGTCTTCCTCGTTTCCTTTTGCCTGTTACAAACATATGTACAAAGATATGATACCCTGTACCACAGTGTGGTGAAGGGTATAAACATTTAATTTATGTTCATGTTTAACTTAGCGTCGATATACAGGTCCCGCCAAATTTTAACATACGGGAAAAATGTGCCTCATCGAAAAATTGGTTTTAGACCCCATGTTGCTTTGGACCACATTCGTTTCAGACAATTTTTTGTGTCAGCATCAAGTGACAGCTAAAGGGCTTCTCAAACTTTAAACGCGTTTTTTCTCTTTTGCGATTGGCGGGCACGATAACTCAAAAACTAATAACGTAATCGATTCCAAATTTTTACACGTTTCTCTGTGAGTGTATAGCTATCATATGAACTAGGATAAAGCCAATCGGTGAAGATCTTCCTTATTTTTTAACTTGGTTTTTGGTAAAAAATCGGCGATTTTCGAAAAATATTTTTTCAAAGGTCCACCATTTTCATAGTTTTAGAGCGAAGTCAATAATCCTAGTTCATACGATAGCCATACATGTACTCTTTCTAACACCGTTGGAATTTTCGGATTCCGATGTTCCAGTGAGGAGTTATCATGCCCGCCATCAAAAATAAGGACTTTTCTTTAGTTACAAAAAACAACAACAAAACAATAACACAAATTTTGTGTAGATTATTTTTCTTCTATTTTAAATCTTCAAATATATATGTGCAAAGTTACAAACTTAACCTTAACAAGCATTGGTATTGATTTACCAGATTGTGTTGGACACACATTGAAAATCTTGAAAAATTAAAATACGATGTTGAATAATGTTGGTGAACACAGAACTGTATTGTTCTCCTGTTTGGTGAACAGTGCCTTAAGGTAACGTCATAATGCCTCTCTAGTAGAAGTCATGCTCTCTATTTGCAAAAAAACTCTAGTTGTCAATTTTCACAATCCTCCCTAGATAACGATTTTAAAAATTATGAACGGAATTTATGAAACCAAAATTGCACATAGTTGGCTGTTACAGTATCGGAACCATAAACACCATTCGCAGTTTTAGCCGCTTGGCTTGCATTTTCGCCTGTGTCAAAGAAAATCTGTAAAATGTACCAAATTTTCTCTTTGATCTCTACCATTTTTAACACCTTGTAACTCACAACTGAATGCACCAAACAAAAAACAGCAACATAATTTTTTACTGCGAAATGCCACCCTTCCAACGAGCATAAATCTGAACAGCCATCGACCTAAAAAATAATGGATTTCTTTTATATATAATTTTCTTGAATACCGTGGACTGATATATCCCATCTTCGAACTTGAAGTGCCTACAGACAAAACTATCCGGAACTCTCCAATTTTATGGTGCGCCATATGATCCACCAAATTAGTTTGTTATTCACTTAGTTCAATACATTCTTTTAGTTCAATCGATCATTGGTAAACCTCAGTTAATTCGGGCAGTGAACGGGAAGGTCTGGACTAAAATAAACTAGATGAACGACCTAGTACCGATAGTTCCTTTTGCGAAAGAGTTCCTTTGAACTACTTCGTTCTGGAACAAACCAACTGTAACTATTCTTTATTCTACGAAGAATTGGTTTTAAGGGTGATAAACCTCTGAGGACGATGTTTATAATCATTCTCAAAATGTATCGCCTGACTGAGGGTTAATATAGGAGTAATGATCCATGTAACTTCAAAATATTCTATAAAAATCCACACTTTACAAACCTACCTCGTTACCAAAACAAAAACGGGTATTTAAAACTTAAATTTGTCTCCCCCCAACAAAAAATATATGCTCTGTCATCTGGTCTTAACCCCCCCCCCCACACTTTTACCCGCAGCCCTGCAAGTATTCCATAATATTGTTATGGGGGTTATTTTTGCATTTCATGTCGATTGTTTCTCGTTTGTTTATTTTCTTTTCCTTTTTCTTCTGAATAGTTTTAGCCGGTTTTATAGCAGGTTATTCTCTTGTTATTTTTTATTTACTTTCTTTTCATTCTCCCCATGTTTTTGTTGTTGTTTTTGGCCAAATATTTTCAATTCCTTTACAAGGTTTTTTATTTACTCTTACAAAATGGTTACAACCCAAACTCAAACCGAATTTTTTTCCGGGTGTAGGGCCAAGTATGGTTAAAAGAGAGAGAATGTATAAAGACAAGTATGTGCCGTTTAATTGTTGTGTCGTTGACGTTATTGAGTGGCTGGCTGGTTGGTTGACTGGTTCGTTGGCTGGCGGGTTGATTCGGTTTGACTTGTTTGTCAGCAGCATTGCTGTTTTTCATAAAGTACCGTTTTGCCTTCACAGCTGTTTGCCTGCTCTAGCTGTTGTTGTTGGCCCCCAAAACGGTAAGGTAGGTGGCGGTGTATGTTGCTGTATGATGAGAATATACTGGGATGTGCAAAGAGCAATCGTCATTCGTTTATTTGTATGTTTTTGGTCGCATGTCAGACAGGCAGACAGACGAAAAACGACAACCAACAAGCCAACCAGCCATCTATCCATCCAACAAGCATGTTGTTAAATAACTGAACAACATAGCTGTTTAGTTTGTTTGAATGAAAGGTGTTCTCCTCTCACCGTGTGTTGCTGGTGGTGTTGTTGCGTTGTTATTTGTTTGTGAAAGGGGGGTGGAGGTTAAGTGATGCTGTTTATGGCCAAGAAGATGATATGTGTCGCAGCAGCAGCAGCGTTTTCTTCCTTATACTATGTGGGGTTTTAAATTTCTTCAACTTCGGCTCTGAAAAGTCATCAGCACACACACACACGTTCACACACATATTTTGTTTAAATGCCATACCAATCTCTGCTTTGGTATTGAGTCCAAGACTTTGACTCATGAGCTGGCTTGTCATCTTCTTTCCCTTCCAAGACACACTGTTAGGTGAGACATGTGTGTTGCTTCCATGGCTTGTTGCCGTTGTTGTTAGCATTTCTTTTGTTCATAATTTTTTGTCATGATGGCAAAGATTCGAAAAATGTTGAATGAGCGGGGGTTTTTTTGCCTGAAGTTTGGTATGATTAATTTGTTTGTAATTTGTATGATTTTTTTGTTTGGTTGAACTTTCTGTGGCTGCTGCTGTTGTCTGGTTATGTTGTCTGGTTTGAATGCTCTGCTTAGCTTAGGTATTTTTTGTGGTGTTGCTTCCGCTGTCCACACATTTTTCGGCGCCCAATTTGGAAAGCAACCAACGTTCATTGACTTTGAAGGGCGGAACATAGTTTTTTCTTAGGGAGATCATTAAATCATCAATTTGGTAAAGATGATGTTTTTTTAGGAAATTATGTCAATGAATATTTCCTTATTAAACGAAGGTGGCAAAAATGAACTACTTTCTCGTCGAACAAAAACAACATGAAATAAACAACGATTAATATCCAATAGATAAAGAGAATTTATTACAAAATCAGCAGTATTGTAAGACGATAACGACCACATGATACCCTATAGATTTTTTCTTTCTGTGGAGATAATTCCCTAGTCTGGGCAAAAATTAGCAAACGTGTCCGGAATGTCAAATTATAGCCACATTGCTTGGGCAATGCGCTTAGGACTGTTAAAATATGGGCATAGGACAATGATAATACCTAAAATGGGAGCGGTTCCATATATGGAGGTTAATTCAAAAAGTAAACTTTTCAAACTAAAGTTACTTTAGTTGGAAAATGCGACAAGAACCATCAAAATACGAAAACTTGGGCGAAAACTGCATCATGGTGTTATGTCTAAACATGGACCTATATTGTAACCAGTGGGTAGAGTAATATAGTCGGACGAGGCCGACCATATGATACCCTATACAACTACCACTGAGCTCTTAGTTTCAACGGATCTGCATTCTGAGCCTGGATGATTTTTCGCGATATTTGCACTCTCTTGACCGATTTAAGGTCAACATCTCCTCTGCGACATCTTTTCCGAATCAAGCTTTCCGTGCGTAAAAAAATGTCCATAAGATTCATATTTTGTTATTAAAAAAATGGTTCATTTGACCCGGACAGATCGTATTCCCCAAGGACTTTTTTGAAGTTTCGCTTATATCTGTTGCGTCTAGAGCGATTAGAAAATCATGCAAAAATAAAATGTTCGGTTCATTTTATTCACGAAATATCTACCACTGAGCTCTTAGTTTCTGCGGATCTGTATTCTGAGCCTGGATGATTTTTCGCGATATTTACACTCTCTTCTCTCGTGACCGATTTTAGGTCGACATCTCCTCTGCGACAACTTTGTCCATACGATTCAAATTTTATTTTTAAAACCAGTAAGGAAAGTAGTAAAGTCGAACGGGGCCGACTATATGATACCCTTCACCACTATGGGTATATTAAACAGGACTATTAGCATGTACTTGAATGAAATAAAACATGTGATATTTATCTAAATGTGAATCTACGTAGATCTATCCATAAAGTATGTAAATCGACTTCAAACAAATATAAATAGGTCATCCGTTGGGCTATGTCTGTACTTCTAGAAAACGAAACTACATAATTCTATGCTCAATTTTGTACGTTGTGCAAAATTTGATGTCAAACTGAATAACATGAGGAGTTTGAGGCTAAATTTACTTGATATCGGGCCAAATATTAAGCGATTTCAAACAAACTTGTCACAGGATACGTTATACTAATTTCAGAACGTTTTGTTCCTATTGGTTCCTTGGTGCGTCAAGTACTTAAAATCAATCTTTAATAAAAGGAAGCTATATCTAAATGTGGACCGATTTTCACGAAACAACGCAGACATCAATCTAGGCTCAATTCAGTACGTTATTCCAAATTTCGTGCAAATCGAAAGATATATAGGACTTTGGGGTACCATTTACATGAAATCGGACGAAACTATATATGGGAACTATATCTAAATCTGGACCGATTTTCACGAAACTTTACATACATCATTCTAGACCTAAATGATTAGGCTGTACCAAATTTCGTGCAAATCGAAAGATATATAGGGACTTTGGGGCACCATTTACATGAAATCGGACGAAACTATAAGTGGGAGCTATATATAAGTGGGAGCTATATAGAAATCTGGACTGATTTTCATAAAACTTGGCAGACATCCTTCTAGGCTCAATTAAGTACGTTATGCCAAATTTCGTGCAAATCGAAAGATATATAGGGACTTTGGTGTACCATTTACATGAAATCGGACGAAACTATATATGGGAGCTATATCTAAATCTGGACCGATTTCCACGAAACTTTACATACATCATTCTAGACCTAAATGAATAGGCTGTACCAAATTTCGTGCAAATCGAAAGATATATAGGGACTTTGGGGCACCATTTACATGAAATCGGAAGAAACTATATATGGGAGATATATCTAAATCAGGACCGATTTTCATGAAACTTGGCAGACATCATTCTAGACTCAATTCAATACGTTATGCCAAATTTCGTGCAAATCGAAAGATATATAGGGACTTTGGGGCACCATTTACATGAAATCGGACGACACTATATATGGGAGCTATATCTAAATCTGGACCGATTTTCACGAAACTTTGCAGACATCATTCTAGACCTATATGATTAGGTTGTACCAAATTTCGTGGAAATCGAATGATATATAGGGACTTTGGGGCACCATTTACATGAAATCGGACGAAACTATATATGGGAGCTATATCTAAATCTGGACCGATTTTCTCGAAACTTGGCAGAAATCACTCTAGGCTTAATTCAGTACGTTATGCCAAATTTCGTGCAAATCAAAAGATATATAGGGACTTTGGGGCACCATTTACCTGAAATCGGACGAAACTATATATGGGAGCTATATCTAAATCAGGACCGATTTTCACGAAACTTGGCAGACATCATTAGAGGCCTAAATGATTAGCCTGTACCAAATTTCGTGTAAATCGAAAGATATATAGGGACCGTTTACATTAAATCGGTTAAATATATATATGGGAGCTATATCTAAATCTGAACCGATTTTTCCCAATTTCAATAGGGTTCGTCGTTGGGCCGAATAAGTGACCTATGCCAAATTTCATCCAATTCGGATCATAAATGCGACCTGTACTTTGTTTACAATTTAACATGGACAGACAGACGGACAGACGGACAGACGGACAGACGGACGGACGGACGGACGGACATGCATAAATCGACTTAGAAAGTGATTCTATGCATATTCTCAAAAGGAACCATGGGTCTATCTCGATTATTTTTGCCTGTTACAAACATATGCACAAAGACATAATACCCTGTACCACAGTGTGGTGAAGGGTATAAAAAGGTTCATTTTAGCCGGTCAGATCGTATTCCCCATGGGCAATTTTTGAAGTTTCGCTTATGTCTGTGGCGTCTAGAGCGACTAGAAAATCATACAAAAATAAAATGTTCAGTCCATTTCATACACGAAATATCATCGAAAATTATAGGAGTCGTCCTAGACCATAACCGCAACTTCAGCGCTAAATTTCCTTGCCATTGTCGCTAAATTTTCGACCTTCGTGATCATCGGATCATACTTGTGGCCTGTAGAGAGATCCAAAAAACAGCACAAATAAAGTTTTGATCCATTTCATCCCCTAAATATTAACGGATCATTGCCAAAAACAGTAGAGGCCTTCTTTGGCCAGAACGCATTCCACGTGCTAGATTTCGTGACGGTCCATTCATCCATAACTGTAGCCTGCATCATGTTTCCAAATTATAATTGGATAGACGGACGGACAAACATATCTACTTCTATTCATCTAGTCCAGATATTACGATGGGTATACTAAAAGGTGGTTCCAATACCAATATTTCGCAACGTTACAAACTCTTGGGGCCACACAAAGCTATAACACCCTGTCAACATAGTTGTATAGGGTATAACGAATTCGGCAAATACATTTTTAATCCTCAAAGAACCTATACTACCAAATTTCAGTCACTTTGGTGGGAAAATGCGGCAAAACTCTTCAAAGTACCGAACATTTGGCGATCGCGTTCTATGGGCGTTATACAAAAAAAATGTGGCCCACTGTGGACTATGTAAAAACTTTGACCTATATAAAATATTTCTTTCTCAATATTTTTCACCCTTCAGATGCCAGAAAATGCCAGATTACAGCCACTTCGGAAGAAATATCATTTAAAATACGGAAAATTAGGTAGGACATCGAGCATTTTTCCAGCTACTTCGGTGGGATAATACGACTAAGACATCAAAACACCGAAATGAGGTGGAACCTTTATAGCACCCATCTATGCCAAACTGGACCCATGTGAACATTTTGCTGCAAATATGCCTCTCACCCCGAAATTTGGGATGTACTCTTATATGGTGGGCTATCTTAGAAATTTGGTTAAAAATGTTCCCGAACTCCCCTAAAACCAATATTATGGGAGGTACCTTTAAGTTACCCCGCTGCATGGCGAAATGTAGATCATTTTTGGTGGGTAGGTTTTTTACCCAATGATAATCGAATATACAGCTAATTAGGGTAACTGACGTACCCAAAGTCCACAAAAATCCCAAATTAAGGTGGGATATCGTTATATGAGGATATGCGGAAGATCTTCTACCTAATGACATCCCAAAAAAACAACATATAAACAATTCGACACGTTTTCAAAAAATTCTGCCAGTTTGCTTGAAAAACTTGCCCAATTTCACCAAAATCCGAAAATTGTGTTTATAAAGAAGTAAAAAAGTGTCAGTCAGTGTTGCCGACAGATATATACCCTCGGCCTATGACATGCGGAGGTCTTCGATTTAATGTTGATTCGCCTTAAATTAAATTTACAATTTTACAAAATATTGAATATTTGTGGAGGAGGTACCAGAAGAAGTGGACGAATGGGTCCCATCTTCGGACTTGGTAAAGATAATAAGTTGTGCAAAGTTTGGTTCAAATCGGATAGTCCGTTCGTATTGATTTTATAAACTAAATTTTTAGTCTAATTTTGGTCATATTGTGGGGGAGTTACCAGAAGGTGTGAATCGATATTCCCCATTTTCGAATTTGAATTAAGTTTGGAAGATTATGATGTGCAAAGTTTAGATTAAATCGACTACCCCCGTCTAGAGGTATCGTGTATCCAAATTGAAACTGAAACGGATTTGGGTCTGAAATCAATATTTCGATGAGGCACATTTTGCTGTAGCAAAGTGTATATAACCTCATTAGCCATAATGAATTCAAGAATACAAAAAGTGGTAGACAGGCAGAAAAAAAATTTTCTATCCAAAAATTGTCGCATGTTGTTATATGCTCATCATTTACTGGTCCGGCTCAGTTTTAAGCATTTTGATGGGCCTGGACGCATTTTTCCACCAACGTAACATTAATTCTGGAATGATAGTGAGTGGATTTAGCCATGCCCATCTATCGATCATGGCTAAATCCACTTACTATCATTCCAGAATAATTATTTCTTTGGTTGAAAAATGCGTCCAGGGCCATCAAAATGCCTACAACTGAGCCGGACCAGTATATGAGGAGCATATAACAACATGTGACAAATTTTGGATAGAAACATATTTTTATTTAGGAGTAGTTTATTGTTGGGGTAATTATTTTTCAAATCGATAAAATTGTTATCGGACATCATTATCGAACAACTTTTTTTTTCGAAACAAGTTTTTATCTCAGACACCTTTACAGGTGAACATTGTATCATCAAAATTGTTTTTCAATATTATCGAAAACGTTTTCCATATTAAATTGTTGCTCAAGAATAACGTTTCTGTCATTTTCTGTTAACATTGATTAACAAGTTTGTGCTATTAAATTCCATTCAAAATTTATATGTATGGATTTGTGAATGCATTTTCAATAACTAGCATCGAAAACATGTTTTTCTCTTCGATTTCGAAATAATTTCAATGATAATGAGCTGAGTTTTATTCGTAAATTTCGTCATAAAGGTTACACTGCAACAATCTACCATCATGGTTGACTAGTGTCTTCGATGCAAATAAAAACCAGTAAGGAAAGTAGAAAAGTCGGGCGGGGCCGACTATATGATACCCTTCACCACTTTGGGTATATTCAACAGATGAATGCTAATAGACGTCGAATTCTGCAACCTATACTATATTTTTCATTTGTTCAGATATACGGTTGCTTCTTACAATGGGACAAAATTACCAAAACTCGGCAGAAAATATATATAGAAGCTCTATCAAAATCTGAACCGATTTCTACACTTTCCAAATTTCAAAACTTTAGTACGTTGTGCAAAATTTGTGTCAATTTTGTGTAAAATTGGACGAAAATATATATGTAGAAGCTATATCAAAATCTGAACCGATTTCAATGAGAATGGCAGAGATTATCTTATATTAACTTCTGTATTGTACATAATTGTGTGGCAATCGGACAAACTTTGGGTCTTTAGTGCACAATTTACATAAAATCGGAAGCAAAAATATATAGGAGCTATATATAAATCTCATTTCACTTAAATCTCCAGACTCATTTTAGTACACTATGCCAAATTTTGTGCAAATCGAAATATGTATAGGGACTTCGGTACACTATTTACATTAAATCGGACGAAAATTTATATAGGAGCTATATTTAAATCCAAACCGATTTTCGAGAAACTTAACGTGCACTATTCTAGACTTAATTAAGTACGATATGCCAAATTTCGTGCAAATCGAAGGATATATAGGGACTTTGGTACACCATTTACCTTAAATCGGACGAAAATATATATGGGAGCTATATCTAAATCTGAACCGATTTTCAGCAAACTTAACACACATAAATCTAGACCTAATCCATTTCGCTATGCCAAATTTCGAGCAAATCGAAGGATATATAGGGACTTTGGGGCACCATTTACATCAAATCGGACGAAACTATATATGGAGCTATATCTAAATCTGAACCGATTTTCTCGAAACTTCGCAAACATCACACAAGGCTTAATTTAATACGTTATGCCAAATTTCGTGCAAATCGAAAGATATATAGGGAATTTGGGGCACCATTTACATGAAATCGGACGAAACTATATATGGGAGCTATATCTAAATCTGAACCGATTTTCTCGAAACTTGGCAGACATCACTCTAGGCTTAATTTAATACGTTATGCCAAATTTCGTGCAAATCGAAAGATATATAGGGACTTTGGTACTCCATTTACCTTAAATCGGACGCAAATATATATGGGAGCTATATCTAAATCTGAACCGATTTTCAGCAAACTTAACACACATCAATCTAGACCTAATCCATTTCGCTATGCCAAATTTCGAGCAAATCGAAGGCTATATAGGGACTTTGGGGCACCATTTACATGAAATCGGACGAAACTATATATGGGAGCTATATCTAAATCTGAACCGATTTTCTCGAAACTTGGCAGACATCACTCTAGGCTTAATTTAATACGTTATGCCAAATTTCGTGCAAATCGAAAGATATATAGGGACTTTGGGGCACCATTTACATGAAATCGGACGAAACTATATATGGGAGCTATATCTAAATCTGAACCGATTTTCTCGAAACTTGGCAGACATCACTCTAGGCTTAATTTAATACGTTATGCCAATTTTCGTGCAAATCGAAATATATATAGGGACTTTGGGGCACCATTTACATGAAATCGGACGAAACTATATATGGGAGCTATATCTAAATCTGGACCGATTTTCACGAAACTTGGCAGACATCATTCTAGACTTAAATGATTACGCTGTACCAAATTTCGTGCAAATCGAAAGATATATAGGGACCGTTTACATTAAATCGGTTAAATATATATATGGGAGCTATATCTAAATCTGAACCGATTTTTCCCAATTTCAATAGGGTTCGTCCTTGGGCCGAATAAGTGACCTATGCCAAATTTCATTCAATTCGGATCATAAATGCGACCTGTACTTTGTTTACAATTTAACATGGACAGACAGACAGACGGACAGACGGACGGACGGACGGACGGACATGCTTAAATCGACTTAGAAAGTGATTCTATGCATATTCTCAAAAGGAACCATGTGTCTATCTCGTTTCCTTTTGCCTGTTACAAACATATGCACAAAGACATAATACCCTGTACCACAGTGTGGTGAAGGGTATAAACATTCAAAAATTTACAAAACCTGTAAATGTCAATGTTTGTTAAATTGTTGTTGCTGTTGTTACTGTTGTCACAAAGAAGAAAAAATTATGCAATAATTATTTGACAATGATCTAACTATGTCTTGGTTTTCCACTGAAGCATTTCAAGAAAAACATTTGAAAAAATTGTCAAGGCCTTTTTTTGGATTTTTAACGCAATACTTGCCATAGAAAACAGCAAATCGTTTTCTGCTTACCACAGCGACCAACCAATAAAAACTTAACACGCAAAAGAAAATTATAATAATAATAAATATTATTGACTGCCAGCCAGACAAAAAAAAAATCGGTTGCATAATAAGATGTGTAATTTGTTAGCATTGAAGCAGAGGAATAGTCAATGAAAAATATTGAAACAGTTATTGCAGGGTGGGGTAAGCAAATCAAGGCAAATGAGAAGTGGAGTGCATGTCTTTCCATTCCATTGTTTCTTTATTTCAGACGCTGTAACCGACCTCTGCATTGATGTTATAAAATTCACATATGTATTTTCCAAATTATTTCGATATAAATGCCAAATATATATAATACAAGAACCAAGTGTTGATACGAGCAACAAGATAACCCGAAAATTTAATATAAAAATCAAAACTACAAAGAGTATCTGTGACATAGAAAACTCGCCAGCCGTGGATTTTTAGGAATAATTTTTTCGAACCTATTCGGGCCTTGGATTTAAAAAAAAAATAATTTTTCCTGAACCTATACAAAAACCAGTGAGCGGAGCAGTATAGTCGGACGGGGCCGACCATATGAAACCCTGCACAACTTCCACGAAACTATAACTTTCTATGGTTCTATATTCTGAGCTTGGGAAATATTTCGTGATATTTGCACCATCTTGACCGACTAGAGGTCAAGAAATATTAAAAATATTCAGTACAGCCCTTCTAATCACTTGTCCAGATTCCCTTCACCGTGGGTTGTGTTGTGATGTTCGGCTTTCAATTTTGGCCTATATATATTGACTCGAAAAAAAAAACACCAAAAATAAGTTTTCGGTTCACTTCATCCCAAAATTATTATCTGATCATCACCAAAAATGATAGGCGTTGTCGGTGACCATACTTGAACCTCATGGAAAAGTTCAAAGCGATCAGCGCTATATTTCCGCCCTCTAGTATGGTAATGGGTTACTAAATAATATATGAATACGTAAGCACCTGTAAATAATTATGTGTAAGTCCTGCATCCGAGTACATACGACAATAATAATAATAATTGGTATCAATTTAAAGGTCAACCACTCCTCTTGAAAATACTATCAACTTTTCGGGTCTAGGACCTTCAGGTGCAAAGATATACCCCATAGAATACAAATTTTGTAATTTTTCTCACAAAAGTCAAGGTATATTTGACCCGCTAAATATGGACTGATCTTTATCAAAACAGGCATACTTATTCTTTGGCCCGATCCCCCTCTCCATGCAAAAATTCGTGGTGTTTGGGCCATAATTGCGGCCTCTGGAGTGATCAGACAAAAATAAAATTTTTGGTCCATTTCATTCCCTAAATAGTAACCGATCTTTTCCAAAAACAATAGGGGTCTTCATTGGCCAGAAGCCATCCTACATGCAAAATTTCGTGAAGATTGGTCCATAACTGTGGCCTGTATCGTGTTTACAAATTATAATGGACAGACGGACGGACACACATGTCTAGATGGACTCAGCTAGTCGAGATATGAGATATACTTAAAGGTGGGACTAGGACCAATATTTCGCGGCGTTACAAACTTTTGGGACTGCACAAAACTATAATACCCTGACAACATAGTTGTGTAGGGTATAAAAATATATATATTTTCGGAGCCTATATAAGGTGTGGATTTATTAATAATAATCTTTCCCGGGACATATATAAGACGTAGATTTTTTAAAAATATTTTTTTTGGGCCTATACAAGGCATGAGTTACAAAAATATTGTGAACTTTTAACAATATTTTTTTCCGGGAAATATGCAAGGCGTGGATTTCTACAAATATTTTTTCCGTAACCCATATAAGCCACGGACTTTTAAAAATAAAATTTCTTGATATTTACAAATAGTTTTTTCCGGGCCTATACAAGGCGTAGATTTATTAAAAATAACTCTTTCCAGGACCTATGTAAGCCGTGAATTTTTTAAAAATATTTTTTTCCGGAACTTATATAAGGCTTGAATTTTTATACCCTTCACCACACTGTGGCACAGGGTATTATGTCTTTGTGCATATGTTTGTAACAGGCAAAAGGAATCGAGATAGACCCATGGTTCCTTTTGGGAATATGCATAGAATCACTTTCTAAGTCGATTTACGCATGTCCGTCTGTCTGTCCATGTTAAATTGTAAACAATGTACAGGCCGCATTTATTATTCGAATTGGATGAAATTTGGCACAGCTAATTCATTTGGCCCAAGGACGAACCCTATTGAAATTGGGAAAAATCGGTTCAGATTTAGATATAGCTCCCATATATATTTTCGCCCGATTCAATGTAAATGGTGCACCAAAGTCCCTAAATAGCTTTCGATTTCCACGAAATTTGGCATAGCGTACTGAATTTAGTCCAGACTGATGTGTGCCATGTTTCGTGAAAATCGGTCCAGATTTAGATATAGCTCCCATATAAAGTTTCGTCCGATTTCATGTAAATGGTGCACCAAAGTCCCTATATATCTTTCGATTTGCACCAAATTTGGCATAACGTACTGAATTGAGCCTAGAGTGATGTATGCCAAGTTTAGAGAAAATCGGTCCAGATTTAGATATAGCTCCCATATATAGTTTCGTCCGATTTCATGTAAATGTAGCACCACATTCCCTATATATCCATCGATTTGCACGAAATTTGGCATTACGTACTGAATTTAGTCCAGACTGATGTGTGCCAAGTTTCGGTTGAGATTTAGATATAGCTCCGTTATATTATAGATTGATTTTAAGTAATTGACGCGCCAAGGATCCAATATATGGCTGATAAGAACAAAACGTACTGAAATTAGTATTACCTAACCTGCGACAAGTTTCGTTGAAATCGGTTCATATTACGATATAACTTCCATATATATTTTCGCCCGATTTTCCTCATGTTAGTCAGGTTGACATCAAATTTTGCACAACGTACAAATGTGAGCATGGAATTACTTAGTTGCGTTTTCTAGAACTGCAGACCTATTAATGACCTATTGATATTTGTTTGAAGTCGATGTACATACTTTTATCCCATTGTAACAATCGAATGACATGTTTATGGATAGATCTAAGTCGATTCACATTTAGATAAATTTCACATATTTTATTTCATCCAATTTAATGTTAATATTCTTATTGGTTCTTATTGGGTACCAAATATCTCCACTAAAAATTATAAGTATCGGTTTACTTTTTCTGTTGGCTTCCATACATCGTTTCCCCCATTTTCCTGAAATTTGGTACAATGGGTTCTGATTGGGTACCAAATTTCTTCTCAAAAAATTATAAATATAAGCATTTTTTTCGGGAAGCCCCCATATATGGCACCCTCAATTTTCGGTATTTTGGGGCTCTTGAGCGCGTTTTTCAAAATAATTTTTTTCGGGATATAAAGCGTGGATTTTCTAAAAATATAACCTATTTAAGGCGTGAATTTTTCAAAATCCACGACATGTGTAGGTCGCGGAAAAATTGTATAGGTCCCATAAAACAATATTTTTTAAGCATCGTATAACCCCTGAAAAAATATCGTATAACACCCGAAAAAATATTTTAAAAAATCCTTTCCATATGTGGAATCTCTCTCGATCAAAGTCATTTGATTGATCCTAGCCACATCCATCCATCGAGTGAACCATTAGGGTTTCAAAAACACCAACTACCTTCCTCGTTTCCACTACAATGGGGTCTACGATTCGAAACGACCCGAGTCTTAAAGGGTTAACGACTACACCCATTGTGGGCAGTTGAGCTGTTACAACAACCAATAAACTAGGACTTTTTCGTTACCATAGAATATTCCCCTTGAATTCCTTGCCATATTTTATGGACTTCCAAAAAACCTCATTCCTTATAATACCAAATACACTCTTACATCGTTTCACAAAACATTCATGCATTTAAACGTCACCTCCCTCCCCACCATGTAATTTGATATTCTTTGGGGTTCGTTAAACAAGAAATGAATTAAAAATGAAAAAAAAAAACAAAACAAAAACGTTGTGTGGCATTGCTGATGATGATGATGATTATGGGGATAATAATGAGGATTGCTTTTAATGATTATGGCGTTGTTATGCTCTTTTGCTTATTTGGTGCTAAACAAAAATTCTGAATCGCGAAGAAGAAAAAAACAACTGTTAAAAAAATTGCTCGCCCCGCTATAATTGATGCGTATGTACGGTTGTATTCATATGTGGAAAATTTCAATTTGGCTTTTATGTTTTTTTCTTTTTGTTGATATGATTTTTTTGGTTGCTTTGATTACGATTATTATTGTTGTAGTACTGTTGTTTTTTTGTCATTGTTAATGACAGTGTCATTGTTAATTTCATGGCTTCAAACATTTGTTTATTTTTCGGTTATGGGGTTTTGGTTTGCGGTGGTTATGCCCCAAAAACTCCAGCAACACCAGCCAAAAATATAAAACCTCGACAGAATATTCTCAACTGTAGACAAGATAATTGGTACTCCAAATGCAATTGTGGAATAGCGGATGAGGGCAAGCAGAGGTATGTTCGGTATGTGGGAGGTTTTTTTTTTTTTTGTTAGGGATGTATATGTTTGAGTTTCATAATTTTGTTTACGTAGCTCAGTTTTTGTCATATGAAAATTAAGAATGATAACCGTTAATTAGTTCATAGAAGATGTGGCCGGTGCCATAGCATAATCAATAGCGGTGAAATAAATTATAGTATAGGTTGGGAAATAATCACAAGAAAGCCTTTTCAGAGATCGACCATTTATTATTAGCTGGGATTTTATAATATCCTGTTCAAGCATCCTTCCTATAAGCGTGATTTTTTTTTAATATTTTCCAAGGCACCTTCTATAGGTGTAGACAATTTAAAATATTTTCGAAACTGTCATTTTCTAAAAAAAATTGAATGTCCTCTATATAGGCCTCAATTAAAAAAAAAAAATATTTTTAATAACAATTTAAGGGCCAGGCTTTATTACAATATTTTTTACAAGGTCTAACTATAGGCGATGATTTATAAAAATATTCAACGGCCCATCTATGGGCAAGGATTTTTGAAAATTTTTTTTTCTAAGGACCATATAAAATATTATGTTTGAAAAAGCTGATTTTTCATTATTATTATTTTTTAATATTTTGAATTTCTAGTGATTGAACAGATTTTTCTTGAAGAACTATTCCCCAATTTTTATACCCTTCACCACACTGTGGTACAGGGTATTATGTCTTTGTGCATATGTTTGTAACAGGCAAAAATAATCGAGATAGACCCATGGTTCCTTTTGAGAATATGCATAGAATCACTTTCTGAGTCGATTAATGCTTGTCGGTCTGTCCGTCCGTCTGTCCGTCCGTCCATGTATTTTTGTTAACAAAGTACGGTCCGATTTGGATGAAATTTGTGCACAGGTCATTTAATTGGCCCCAGGACGAACCCTATTGAAATTGGAGAAAATCGGTCCACGTTTAGGCATAGCTCCCATATAAGGGTACCCCCAAATTTTCGGTATTTCGAGGTTCTTGAGCGAGTTTTTTAACTGAATGCACTGAAATTTGGTACTTTGAGGTCTTATTGAGTAGCAAATCGCCCTACCAAAAATTATAAATAAAGGTCCATTTTTTCGGATAGCCCCCATATAAGATTACCCCCAATTTTCGGTATTTTGGGTGTTTTGATCGCATTTTTCGACCGAATTCACTGAAATTTGGTACCTTAAGTTCTTATTGGGTAGCAAATCTCCCTATTAAAAATTATAAATAAAGGTCAATTTTTTCGGAGAGCCCCCATGTAGGGGTACCCCCAATTTTCGGTATTTTCGGGTTCTTGAGCTCGTTTTATAACTGAATTCTCTGAAATTTTGTACGTTGGGTTCTTATTGGGCACCAAATTACTCCACTAAAAATTATAAATATAGGTCCAGTTTTTCTGGTAGTCCCCATATAATGGTACCCCCAAAAATTTGGTATTTTGGGAGTTCTGATCATATTTTTCGACCGAATTGACTGTAATTTAGTACGTCGAGTTCTTATTAGATAGCAAATCTCTCCACTATAAATTATAAATATTGGTCAATTTTTTCTAGTAGCCCTCATATAAGGTTACCCCCAATTTTCGGTATTTTGAGGTTCTTGAACCAAATTCTTTTTATACCCTTCACCACACCGTGGTACAGGGTATTATGGCAAAAGGCAAAAGGAAACGAGATATACACATGGTTCCTTTTGCGATTATGCATAGAATCACTTTTTGAGTCGATTTAGCAAATTAGGTCTAGAATGATGTGTGTTAAGTTTCCTGAAAATCGGTTCAGATTTATATATAGCTCCCATATATATTTTCGTCCGATTTAATGTAAATGGTGCACCAAAGTCCCTATATATCTTTCGATTTGCACGAAATTTGGCACAGCACGTAATGAATTATCTCTAGAATGATGTGTGTTAAGTTTCCTGAAAATCGGTTCAGATTTAGATATAGATCTCATATATATTTTCGTCCGATTTAAGGTAAATTGTGCACAAAAGACCCTGTATACGAACAAAAGTCCCAAATGAACAATTTAGTATCGGTTGCAGAATGACGTGTTTATGGTTCCAATTTCATTTTACTGGTCCTTCAAAAATTCGACGTCTGTTAGGGTTCCATCTGTTGAATATACCCAAAGTGGTGAAGGGTATCATATAGTCGGCCCCGACCGACTTTACTACTTTCCTTACTGGTTTAAATATTGTGTAGTGCTTTTTTATACCTTTTCATTCAGCGTGGATTTTTTAAAACATTTTTCTGTGTGTTTCCAGAGTCGTGGATTTTTTTTTTATATTTTTTCAGATGAGCGTGAAGATAAATTGTTGAAAGTTAAATTGTAATGTTATTAACAGAGCTCTGTTAAGCCATTAACAGAGCTCTTTTAAAAGGTTAACAGAATTGAAAAATAATCAAATTTAATAGATTTTACGATTATTTTTATTTAAAATTAATAAAAATAAGTAGGATTAGGACAAAATTAACAAATATGCTACCCCAATGCAATAAAACATAAAAATTACTGCACATGCAGCAACACTGTAGGTATTTGCAATTAGGCCCACTGTCCGAAAATTTCAAAACCTGGAACTAAGCGAATACCCACGATGGAAAGGTCAGTCCATGGGCTTTCAGAATATATATAGTTTATATCCGAAACCAATTTCGGATATAATAAATTTTTCGACTTTTTTTAAAATTGTACAATTTAACCGTAGGTCTGGTAATTGATATGGTCCAACTATTAGGCCCACTGTCCCGGCATTCCAAAACCTGGGACTAAGCGAACACCCGCGATTGGAAGATCACTCCTTGGGCTTTCAGAAAATATATAGTTTGTATCCGAAATCAATTTCGGATATAATAAATTGTTTGACTTTATTTAAATTGTAAATTTTTTTGTATCTGATATGGTCCAACTGTTAGGCCCACTGTCCGAAAATTTCAAAACCTGGGACTAAGCGAATACCCACGATGGAAAGGTCAGTCCATGGGCTTTCAGAATATATATAGTTTATATCCGAAATCAATTTCGGATATAATAAATTTTTGGACTTTTTTTAAAATTGTACAATTTAACCGTAGGATTAGGTCCAACTATTAGGCCCACTGTCCCGACATTCCAAAACCTGGGACTAAGCGAATACCCGCGATTGGAAGATCACTCCTTTGGCTTTCAGAAAATATATAGTTTGTATACGAAATCAATTTCGGATATAATAAATTGTTTGACTTTATTTAAATTGTAAATTTTTTTGTATCTGATATGGTCCAACTGTTAGGCCCACTGTCCGAAAATTTCAAAACCTGGGACTAAGCGAATACCCACGATGGAAAGGTCAGTCCATGGGCTTTCAGAAAATATATAGTTTGTATCCGAAATCAATTTCGGATATAATAAATTGTTTGACTTTATTTAAATTGTAAATTTTTTGATATCTGATATGGTCCAACTGTTAGGCCCACTGTCCGAAAATTTCAAAACCTGGAACTAAGCGAATACCCACGATGGAAAGGTCAGTCCATGGGCTTTCAGAATATATATAGTTTATATCCGAAATCAATTTCGGATATAATAAATTTTTCGACTTTTTTTTTAAATTGTACAATTTAACCGTAGGTCTGGTAATTGATATGGTCCAACTATTGGGCCCACTGTCCCGAAATTCCAAAACCTGGGACTAAGCGAATACCCGCGATTGAAAGATAACTCCTTGGGCTTTCAGAAAATATATAGTTTGTATCCGAAATCAATTTCGGATATAATAAATTGTTTGACTTTATTTAAATTGTAAATTTTTTTGTATCTGATATGGTCCAACTGTTAGGCCCACTGTCCGAAAATTTCAAAACCTGGGACTAAGCGAATACCCACGATGGAAAGGTCAGTCCATGGGCTTTCAGAATATATATAGTTTATATCCGAAATCAATTTCGGATATAATAAATTTTTCGATTTTTTTTTTAAATTGTACAATTTAACCGTAGGTCTGGTAATTGATATGGTCCAACTATTAGGCCCACTGTCCCGTAAATCCAAAACCTGGGACTAAGCGAATACCCGCGATTGAAAGATAACTCCTTGGGCTTTCAGAAAATATATAGTTTGTATCCGAAATCAATTTCGGATATAATAAATTGTTTGACTTTATTTAAATTGTAAATTTTTTGATAACTGATATGGTCCAACTGTTAGGCCCATTGTCCGAAAATTTCAAAACCTGGGACTAAGCGAATACCCACGATGGAAAGGTCAGTCCATGGGCTTTCAGAATATATATAGTTTATATCCGAAATCAATTTCGGATATAATAAATTTTTCGACTTTTTTTAAAATTGTACAAATTAACCGTAGGTCTGGTAATTGATATGGTCCAACTATTAGGCCCACTGTCCCGTAAATCCAAAACCTGGGACTAAGCGAATACCCGCGATTGAAAGATCACTCCTTGGGCTTTCAGAAAATATATAGTTTGTATCCGAAATCAATTTCGGATATAATAAATTGTTTGACTTTATTTAAATTGTAAATTTTTTGATATCTGATATGGTCCAACTGTTAGGCCCATTGTCCGAAAATTTCAAAACCTGGGACTAAGCGAATACCCACGATGGAAAGATAACTCCTTGGGCTTTCAGAAAATATATAGTTTGTATCCGAAATCAATTTCGGATATAATAAATTGTTTGACTTTATTTAAATTGTAAATTTTTTTGTATCTGATATGGTCCAACTGTTAGGCCCACTGTCCGAAAATTTCAAAACCTGGGACTAAGCGAATACCCACGATGGAAAGGTCAGTCCATGGGCTTTCAGAATATATATAGTTTATATCCGAAATCAATTTCGGATATAATAAATTTTTCGACTTTTTTTAAAATTGTACAATTTAACCGTAGGTCTGGTAATTGATATGGTCCAACTATTAGGCCCACTGTTCCGCAATTCCAAAACCTGGGACTAAGCGAATACCCGCGATTGAAAGATCACTCCTTGGGCTTTCAGAAAATATATAGTTTGTATCCGAAATCAATTTCGGATATAATAAATTGTTTGACTTTATTTAAATTGTAAATTTTTTTGTATCTGATATGGTCCAACTGTTAGGCCCACTGTCCGAAAATTTCAAAACCTGGGACTAAGCGAATACCCACGATGGAAAGGTCAGTCCATGGGCTTTCAGAATATATATAGTTTATATCCGAAATCAATTTCGGATATAATAAATTTTTGGACTTTTTTTAAAATTGTACAATTTAACCGTATGTCTGGTAATTGATATGGTCCAACTATTGGCCCACTGTCCCGAAATTCCAAAACCTGGGACTAAGCGAATACCCGCGATTGAAAGATAACTCCTTGGGCTTTCAGAAAATATATAGTTTGTATCCGAAATCAATTTCGGATATAATAAATTGTTTGACTTTATTTAAATTGTAAATTTTTTGATAACTGATATGGTCCAACTGTTAGGCCCATTGTCCGAAAATTTCAAAACCTGGGACTAAGCGAATACCCACGATGGAAAGGTCAGTCCATGGGCTTTCAGAATATATATAGTTTATATCCGAAATCAATTTCGGATATAATAAATTTTTCGACTTTTTTTAAAATTGTACAATTTAACCGTAGGTCTGGTAATTGATATGGTCCAACTATTAGGCCCACTGTCCCGACATTCCAAAACCTGGGACTAAGCGAATACCCGCGATTGGAAGATCACTCCTTTGGCTTTCAGAAAATATATAGTTTGTATCCGAAATCAATTTCGGATATAATAAATTGTTTGACTTTATTTAAATTGTAATTTTTTTGATATCTGATATGGTCCAACTGTTAGGCCCACTGTCCGAAAATTTCAAAACCTGGGACTAAGCGAATACCCGCGATTGAAAGGTCACTCCCTGGGCTTTCAGAATATATATAGTTTATATCCGAAATCAATTTCGGATATAATAAATTGTTTGACTTTATTTAAATTGTAAATTTTCTGGTAATTGATATGGTCCAACTGTTAGGCCCACTGTCCTGGGACTAAGCGAATACCCACGATTGAAAGGTCAGTCCATGGGCTTTCAGAGTATATATAGTTTATATCCGAAATCAATTTCGGATATTGAAAATTTTCGAATTTTTTTTCTGAATATATATAGTTTATATCCGAAATCAGTTTCGGATATTTTTATTTTCTTTATATTGTAAAATTTCTGTAAAACAGGTAAAAATTGTATCATTTTATCTTCAGAAGTCATTCAACTCCACAGAACGTTTTCGGTACCTGTTTTTTGGTGTACTATAGACACATTATGAGTTTGACAATACTTTGCAATAAAATGTCAAAGAATTTTTCGGATGAAGATATTTTTATGACTTTTTCTCTTTGCATTCATAAATCGCAATAAATGTGTCTAAAATGTTTTAAAGAAATACGCACACCAATAAAAATTAGCCTTCCTTTTAAAGCCCTTTTTATAAAAAAAAATAAAAAATTAGGTAAAATCGCCAACCGGGTTTGAACCGCGTGCCCCATGTTTCATAAAGTGAGTGCGCAACCGCATGAACCACAGTTGTAATCTGTGAGATGACAGCGATTGTATGTACTTTATGCTAGTTCAGTTTCATTGCTTAGAGACTTCTATATTCGCGCTATTTTATATTTTTTGAAATGCAATTTTTCCAATGAAAATGCTTATACCCAAATAAACATATTAACAGAAATTTGTTAGGAAATCGTTCAGCTTTTAAGAAGATTTCGTGAACATGACCCTTTTATATTCCTCAGAATTGATTTAAACATTATTGAAATTGTTTTATTTATGTCTTGCATTGAATAGGATATTTATTATTCTTATTTAAGAAGGATGATATTTGACATTCTATTTCTCCCATTTACATACATATATGATTTTTGCTTTTATTATATGTTTTATTTAAGGATATAAAAATGTTGAAAATTTTGGGAAAAAAATATTTTTGCTTCAATGTGTACTTTTTTTTTAAAAACGCGCTTTATTTTTCACATGTTTGTCAATGTGTGATTCACTGATCTTTTAATTATGCTGTCGAGCGCGTGTTACACACACACACAAACAAACAAAAAACGCTTACTGTGTTAGGGTGGTTTTTTAGAAGAAAAATTTAACGTTCTGCAATTATGTGTTGTTGTATTGCAGCGACAAGCAAAATTATCTCATTTGCACAACGTCGAAATAAGCTTCACGTTCATACACACAGAAATACACTGATTTGCCACATGTTAAAAATCGTCTTCGGTGGTCGAAGTGGTAAGCCGGTTGCTGTCTTAAATGGGTGCGTTTTACAATAAGGTCGTAGGTTCAAACCCCACGGCTGGCGTTTTAATTTATTTGACAACTTAATTTTTAGAAATTTGATGTTTTATCCGCTTTAAACCTTCTTTTTTAGCTTTTTATTTTTCCTTAGTTATATTAAAAAAAATATTCGAAATAAACAATAATGATAATTATAAGAATTTTAAAAAGCGTTTTAAAAAATTAAAAAAGTAGTGTTGGCGGGTAATTTGGGATACCATTTGTATTTTGTTTTTGCAAAATAGTCAGGCTGAATCCCAGTTTGTTGTTTTTATAAAAAAAAAACAACTATTTCGTTCACCGAGGGTTAAGAGAGTTTCAGCCTGACTATTTTGAAAAAAAAAAAACAAAAACAAAATACAAATGGTATCCCAAATTACCCGCCAACACTACTTTTTTAATTTTTTAAAACGCTTTTTAAAATTCTTATAATTATCATTATTGTTTATTTCGAATATTTTTTTTTAAATATAACTAAGGAAAAATAAAAAGCTAAAAAAGAAGGTTTAAAGCGGATAAAACATCAAATTTCTAAAAATTAAGTTGTCAAATAAATTAAAACGCCAGCCGTGGGGTTTGAACCTACGACCTTATTGTAAAACGCACCCATTTAAGACAGCAACCGGCTTACCACTTCGACCACCGAAGACGACTTTTAACATGTGGCAAATCAGTGTATTTCTGTGTGTATGAACGTGAAACTTATTTCGACGTTGTGCAAATGAGATAATTTTGCTTGTCGCTGCAATACAACAACACATAATTGCAGAACGTTAAATTTTTCTTCTAAAAAACCACCCTAACACAGTAAGCGTTTTTTGTTTGTTTGTGTGTGTGTGTAACACGCGCTCGACAGCATAATTAAAAGATCAGTGAATCACACATTGACAAACATGTGAAAAATAAAGCGCGTTTTTAAAAAAAAAGTACACATTGAAGCAAAAATATTTTTTTCCCAAAATTTTCAACATTTTTATATCCTTAAATAAAACATATAATAAAAGCAAAAATCATATATGTATGTAAATGGGAGAAATAGAATGTCAAATATCATCCTTCTTAAATAAGAATAATAAATATCCTATTCAATGCAAGACATAAATAAAACAATTTCAATAATGTTTAAATCAATTCTGAGGAATATAAAAGGGTCATGTTCACGAAATCTTCTTAAAAGCTGAACGATTTCCTAACAAATTTCTGTTAATATGTTTATTTGGGTATAAGCATTTTCATTGGAAAAATTGCATTTCAAAAAAATATAAAATAGCGCGAATATAGAAGTCTCTAAGCAATGAAACTGAACCAGCATAAAGTACATACAATCGCTGTCATCTCACAGATTACAACTGTGGTTCATGCGGTTGCGCACTCACTTTATGAAACATGGGGCACGCGGTTCAAACCCGGTTGGCGATTTTACCTAATTTTTTTATTTTTTTTTTATAAAAAGGGCTTTAAAAGGAAGGCTAATTTTTATTGGTGTGCGTATTTCTTTAAAAAATTTTAGACACATTTATTGCGATTTATGAGTGCAAAGAGAAAAAGTCATAAAAATATCTTCATCCGAAAAATTCTTTGACATTTTATTGCAAAGTATTGTAAAACTCATAATGTGTCAATAGTACATCAAAAAAAACAGGTACCAAAAACGTTCTGTGGAGTTGAATGACTTCTGAAGATAAAATGATACAATTTTTACCTGTTTTACAGAAATTTTACAATATAAAGAAAATAAAAATATCCGAAACTGATTTCGGATATAAACTATATATATTCAGAAAAAAAATTCGAAAATTTTCAATATCCGAAATTGATTTCGGATATAAACTATATATACTCTGAAAGCCCATGGACTGACCTTTCAATCGTGGGTATTCGCTTAGTCCCAGGACAGTGGGCCTAACAGTTGGACCATATCAATTACCAGAAAATTTACAATTTAAATAAAGTCAAACAATTTATTATATCCGAAATTGATTTCGGATATAAACTATATATATTCTGAAAGCCCAGGGAGTGACCTTTCAATCGCGGGTATTCGCTTAGTCCCAGGTTTTGAAATTTTCGGACAGTGGGCCTAACAGTTGGACCATATCAGATATCAAAAAAATTACAATTTAAATAAAGTCAAACAATTTATTATATCCGAAATTGATTTCGGATACAAACTATATATTTTCTGAAAGCCAAAGGAGTGATCTTCCAATCGCGGGTATTCGCTTAGTCCCAGGTTTTGGAATGTCGGGACAGTGGGCCTAATAGTTGGACCATATCAATTACCAGACCTACGGTTAAATTGTACAATTTTAAAAAAAGTCGAAAAATTTATTATATCCGAAATTGATTTCGGATATAAACTATATATATTCTGAAAGCCCATGGACTGACCTTTCCATCGTGGGTATTCGCTTAGTCCCAGGTTTTGAAATTTTCGGACAATGGGCCTAACAGTTGGACCATATCAGATATCAAAAAATTTACAATTTAAATAAAGTCAAACAATTTATTATATCCGAAATTGATTTCGGATACAAACTATATATTTTCTGAAAGCCCAAGGAGTTATCTTTCAATCGCGGGTATTCGCTTAGTCCCAGGTTTTGGAATTTCGGGACAGTGGGCCTAATAGTTGGACCATATCAATTACCAGACATACGGTTAAATTGTACAATTTAAAAAAAAAGCCGAAAAATTTATTATATCCGAAATTGATTTCGGATATAAACTATATATATTCTGAAAGCCCATGGACTGACCTTTCCATCGTGGGTATTCGCTTAGTCCCAGGTTTTGAAATTTTCGGACAGTGGGCCTAACAGTTGGACCATATCAGATACAAAAAAATTTACAATTTAAATAAAGTCAAACAATTTATTATATCCGAAATTGATTTCGGATACAAACTATATATTTTCTGAAAGCCCAAGGAGTGATCTTTCAATCGCGGGTATTCGCTTAGTCCCAGGTTTTGGAATTTACGGGACAGTGGGCCTAATAGTTGGACCATATCAATTACCAGACCTACGGTTAAATTGTACAATTTTAAAAAAAGTCGAAAAATTTATTATATCCGAAATTGATTTCGGATATAAACTATATATATTCTGAAAGCCCATGGACTGACCTTTCCATCGTGGGTATTCGCTTAGTCCCAGGTTTTGAAATTTTCGGACAGTGGGCCTAACAGTTGGACCATATCAGATATTAAAAAATTTACAATTTAAATAAAGTCAAACAATTTATTATATCCGAAATTGATTTCGGATACAAACTATATATTTTCTGAAAGCCCAAGGAGTGATCTTTCAATCGCGGGTATTCGCTTAGTCCCAGGTTTTGGAATTTCGGGACAGTGGGCCCAATAGTTGGACCATATCAATTACCAGACCTACGTTTAAATTGTACAATTTTAAAAAAAGTCGAAAAATTTATTATATCCGAAATTGATTTCGGATATAAACTATATATATTCTGAAAGCCCATGGACTGACCTTTCCATCGTAGATATTCGCTTAGTCCCAGGTTTTGAAATTTTCGGACAGTGGGCCTAACAGTTGGACCATATCAGATATCAAAAAATTTACAATTTAAATAAAGTCAAACAATTTATTATATCCGAAATTGATTTCGGATACAAACTATATATTTTCTGAAAGCCCAAGGAGTGATCTTTCAATCGCGGGTATTCGCTTAGTCCCAGGTTTTGGATTTACGGGACAGTGGGCCTAATAGTTGGACCATATCAATTACCAGACCTACGGTTAAATTGTACAATTTTAAAAAAAGTCGAAAAATTTATTATAT
Organism: Musca vetustissima; assembly: GCF_032173495.1. NCBI lineage: Eukaryota > Metazoa > Arthropoda > Insecta > Diptera > Muscidae > Musca > Musca vetustissima. The sequence continues at coordinate 93,317 of NW_026878776.1, read as the reverse complement.
CCGAAATTGATTTCGGATATAAACTATATATATTCTGAAAGCCCATGGACTGACCTTTCCATCGTGGGTATTCGCTTAGTCCCAGGTTTTGAATGGGCCTAACAGTTGGACCATATCAGATATCAAAAAATTTACAATTTAAATAAAGTCAAACAATTTATTATATCCGAAATTGATTTCGGATACAAACTATATATTTTCTGAAAGCCCAAGGAGTTATCTTTCAAACGCGGGTACTCGCTTAGTCCCAGGTTTTGGAATTTCGGGACAGTGGGCCCAATAGTTGGACCATATCAATTACCAGACCTACGGTTAAATTGTACAATTTAAAAAAAAAGTCGAAAAATGTATTATATCCGAAATTGATTTCGGATATAAACTATATATATTCTGAAAGCCCATGGACTGACCTTTCCATCGTGGGTATTCGCTTAGTCCCAGGTTTTGAAATTTTCGGACAGTGGGCCTAACAGTTGGACCATATCAGATATCAAAAAATTTACAATTTAAATAAAGTCAAACAATTTATTATATCCGAAATTGATTTCGGATACAAACTATATATTTTCTGAAAGCCAAAGGAGTTATCTTTCAATCGCGGGTATTCGCTTAGTCCCAGGTTTTGGAATTTCGGGACAGTGGGCCCAATAGTTGGACCATATCAATTACCAGACCTACGGTTAAATTGTACAATTTAAAAAAAAGTCGAAAAATGTATTATATCCGAAATTGATTTCGGATATAAACTATATATATTCTGAAAGCCCATGGACTGACCTTTCCATCGTGGGTATTCGCTTAGTCCCAGGTTTTGAAATTTTCGGACAGTGGGCCTAACAGTTGGACCATATCAGATATCAAAAAATTTACAATTTAAATAAAGTCAAACAATTTATTATATCCGAAATTGATTTCGGATACAAACTATATATTTTCTGAAAGCCAAAGGAGTGATCTTCCAATCGCGGGTATTCGCTTAGTCCCAGGTTTTGGAATGTCGGTACAGTGGGCCTAATAGTTGCACCATATCAATTACCAGACCTACGGTTAAATTGTACAATTTTAAAAACAGTCGAAAAATTTATTATATCCGAAATTGATTTCGGATATAAACTATATATATTCTGAAAGCCCATGGACTGACCTTTCCATCGTGGGTATTCGCTTAGTCCCAGGTTTTGAAATTTTCGGACAGTGGGCCTAATTGCAAATACCTACAGTGTTGCTGCATGTGCAGTAATTTTTATGTTTTATTGCATTGGGGTAGCATATTTGTTAATTTTGTCCTAATCCTACTTATTTTTATTAATTTTAAATAAAAATAATCGTAAAATTTATTAAATTTGATTATTTTTCAATTCTGTTAACCTTTTAAAAGAGCTCTGTTAATGGCTTAACAGAGCTCTGTTAATAACATTACAATTTAACTTTCAACAATTTATCTTCACGCTCATTTTTTTCAGGACATTGGCGTGAATATTTTAAATATGTTTTCAGTACCTCTATATGGAAGTGGATTTTTTCAATTAGTTTTATGATCCTTTTTATTGGCTTGGATCTTTAAAATATTTTTTCCGGCGTCCCTTTAGTCTTTTATTTCTTAAAATATTTTTTCAGGGCGCTTTTTTATAGGCGTGGAATTTTAAAAATATATTTATAGCTATTTTATAGGATCCTTTATATGAATTTTTTCATAATATTTTATGTAGGCGTGGAATATTTGAAGCATTTATTCAGGACCCTTTATATATGGTCCTTGAATCGTCCTGATCACAATCTTCACCGATTTTTATTTCTAACAATGTTCAGAAGCATTCCTCTTATTTAGTCGTTTATTTATTTATTTTTATTTTCCAACCACTCAATTCTCCTAACAAAAAACGTCGTAATACTCAATCGTTATTTAATACCCAACAAAAACAAATTAAGTTGTAATTCCAAACAAAAGATAGACAACAACTAAACAACAATTCTGAATATAATTTACCGGCCAAGTTAAGTGATAAACATAACCCCCTCCACTCGACTAGAAAATTAATATTCATAAAACGTTTAATTTATTTATTTACTTGTTTTAAGGCACCAGCACAACAACAGAAATTATTCGTTTGGCTAGAAACCAAAAAACAATTGGACATTTTTATCTTTAAGAATTTGTAAAACTAAACCCCTTCCTCATACCACAGCGCCATACCAGCCACAGCACACAATACCAATGCCACAACTCTTTGATGGTGGAATAGTTTAAATTCCATAACATCGGGAATGGGGGCCTATGACCAAAAGAACAAATACGGAATAATAACATTGATAGCACATCCCATGTACAACAACAACAGTAACACAATAGCGCAGTTTTAATAGTACCAACGATATGTTTTTCGTTGTGTTGCTCTACGACTATAATTCCCAATATTTTATCGTGCAACCTCAGAATAAGTAAAAAAAATTATCAGCATTCGAATAGGGAGGAATAAATTGTATGGTTTTTTTTCTATATTATTTTGTTTTTATTAAAAATACATTTATATATTTTTAAAGCATTATAATTGTTGATATGATATAAGAGAACTTCCGTTTATGGATTTGCCGGTTCGCCGGCATATGCAGGGTTGCCAATGGAGATTATGAAGAAAATGAAAAAAATATATTATTGGGATTAGATCAAGAAATTAATAAAAGAATGTAAACCAGTAAGGAAAGCAGTAAAGTCGGACGGGGCCGACTATATGATACCCTACACCACTTTGGGTATATTCAACAGTTGGAATCCTAACAGACGTCGCATTTTTGAAGGACCAGTATAATGAAATTGGACCCATAAACATCAGATATAGAATTGCTTCTTACAACGAGAAAAAAATTATATAAATTAATTTAAGGGGACCCCCCCATTCTCGGGGTCAAAATTTTTGGTGATATAATTCGAATCTACACTGATTAAAGAATGTCTCTACAAAATTTCAAGTGAAAATCTCAAGAACTGTTGAAGATATATCCGATTTATTGTGTCAGCATCAAGTGACGGCTGAAGGGCTTCTCAAACTTTAAACGCGTTTTTCTCTAAACATTTTTTTGCGAATGGCGGGCACGATAACTCAAAAACTAATAATCCAATCGGTTCCAAATTTTGCAACGTTTCTCTGGGAGTGTATAGCTCTCGTATGAACTAGGATAAAGCCAATCGGTGAATATCTTCCGTATTTTTAACTTGGTTTTTGGTAAAAAATCGGTGATTTTCGAAAAATATTTTTTCAAAGGTCCGCCATTTTTATTAATTTTAGAGCGAAGTCAATCAGACATGTGCTCTTTCTAACACCGTTGGAATTTTCGGATTCCGATGTTCCAGTGAGGAGTTATCATGCCCGCCATCAAAAATAAGGACTTTTCTTTAATTACAAGAAACAACAACAAAACAATAACAAAAATTTTTTGTAAATTATTTTTCTTCTCTTTTAAATCTTCAAATATATATTTGTGCAAAGTTACAAACCTTAACAATCATTGGTATTGATTTACCAGCCCATTGAAAATCTTGAAAAATTAAAATCGAGAATGGGTGGGGTTCCCTTAAAGCAAATATCAATCGGACACCCTTTAATGAAATGAGGAGTATGGTGCACCATTTAATTAAAATCGGACGAAAATATTAATAAAAGCTATATCGGAATATAAACCGATTTCATCGAAACTTTTCACAGCATATCGGCCACATTTTGAGTTCTTGGTGCATCATCGTGAGAAAATATATATGGTAACTCTATCCACATTTGATCCGATTTCAATAAAACTTTCCACATGCTAGGCTATACAAAATTCAGTATGTTTTGAAAAATTGTGTGTCAATCCCAAATTTAGGCCTTTGGTGCACCTTTTACATAAAATCACACGAAATTATATACAGTAACTACATCTAAATCTGAACCGATTTCAATAAAACTTGACACACGTTATGTTTTACTAACTTCAATAAGTTGTGCAAAATGTTGTGCCAATCAGACCTACCTTGGTGCAGCAGTTATATCTAACTTCTAGATTATACTAAGTTCAGTACGAAAGATATACTATATGGACTTTGGTGCACCATTTACTATAAATCGAAGGAAAATATATATGAAAGCTATATCTAAATCTGAACCGATTTTCACGAAACTTAAAACACATCATTCTAGACTTTATTCACATCATACTATACTTTATTCAGTACGCTATACCAAAATTCGAGCAAAGCGACAGATATATATGGGGACTTTAGTACACCGTTTACATTAAATCGGACGATAATATATATGGGAGCTATATCGAAACCTGAACCGATTTTCATGAAACTGAACAAACATATTTCTAGACTTTATTCAGTACGCTGTGCAAAATTTCGTGCAAATCGAAAGTTATATCGGTACTTTGGTGCACCAGTTACATAGAATCGGACGAAAACATATATGAGGGCTATATCTAAATCTAAACCGATTTTCAGGAAAATTAACATACATCATTCTAGACTTTATTCAGTACGCTATACCAAATTTCGTAGAAATCGAAATATATGAAGGTTGCACCATTTACATTAAATCGGTCTATATCATTTTTCTTTCGCCGATACCGATCGTCATATCTCGACTAGCTGAATCGATGTAGACATGTGGGTCCGTCTGTTCATTGTAATTTGTAAACACGATACAGGTCACAGTTATGGATCAATCTTCACGACATTTTTACATGTAGAATGGGTTCTGACCAATGAAGGCACCTATTGTTTTTGGGAAAGATCGGTTAATATTTAGGGGATGAAATGGACCAAATACTCAATTTTTGTCGGTTTTTCTGGTCGCTCCAGAGGCCGCAGTTATGGTCCGAACATAGTCAAATTTTACATGGAGAAGGGGATTGGGCCAAAGAATAAGCATGCCTAGAGATGGTATTTACCGGGTAAATACCCAAGGGGTGGGTAAATACCGGGTAAATACCCATTTGCGGGTATTTATTTGGGTATTTACTATATTGAATCGGTAATACAAATTCTTACACCCTATTTCCCGGGTTTCTGTTATCAAATCGATTTAGAATGGATAGTTTTACGATACATTAAAGACATGGGTAAATACCCGAGTTTTTACCCAAAAATTGGGTATAAACTCATTAACTGCCGAACATAGGCGGCCAAAATTTTGCACACATGTTTCTAATGTCAAAGCAAATATAGAAATCCAAAATGGGGTCGCTAGGTCCAAGTTTTGATATATCCCCCATTTAACCATATCTCCCGATTTAATGTATCGTAAAACTGTCCATTTTAAATTGCAATAGGGTTTAAGATGTTGTATTACCGATTCAATATAGTAAATACCCAAATAAATACCCACAAATGGGTATTTACCCAATTTACCGGGTATTTACCCACTGCCCATCTCTAAGCATGCCTGTTTTGATAAGTTCGGTCAATATATCGCGGGACAAATGGACCCTGACTTTTGTGTGGAAAATTTGGATTCTGTGGCGTATATATTTACGCCTAAACGACATAGACCCGAGAAGTTGATAGTATATTCGAGAGGAGAGGAGGAGAGAAGGGGCTGATACAAATTATATGTTCCTATGTTCTCGGATGTGGGAGTTACACTTAAATATTTATAGGTATTTACGTATTCAGAAATTATTTAATAAACCATTACCACACTAGAAGGCGGAAATGTAACGCTGATCGATTTGAAATTTTCCATGGGGTTCCAGTTATGGTCAAGGACAGCCCTTGTAATTTTCGGTGTTGATCAGATAATAATTTTGGGATGAAGTGGGCCGAAAACTTAATTTTTTGCAATTTTTCGAATCGATTATAGGCCACAGTTATAAGCCGATCATCACCATACAACCCACAAGTAAGGGCTGTAGTGAATATTTGTAATATTCGGAAAATATGTCAGTGCATGGAAGATGTGCTGTTGAACTCTAATCGCGCAAGAGGGTGCAAATGTCACGAAATATTTCCCAGGCTCGGAATAAACTTCTTTATAACTCCGTCGTAGTTGTGTAGGGTATCGTATGGTCGGCCCCGTCCGACTATACTGTTCCGCTCACTGGTTTTTTGTTCTCGTTGCAGGGCAAATCTTTCTTACTAAAAATTACCATAATCGGCCTATGTTGCTACCTCCTTATTTTCCTTACTTTCATATTTTGAGTTTTTTCCTACCAAAAATTATTAATATCGGCCGATCTGTAGGCATGCCCCCATACTTTTTCTGACTGTTTTTCAACCGAATTGTTTACATCTTAGTATTATGAAGGCATTCCGTGAGCTTGGTAGCCGAACCACTTCCTCACAGAACATTTACAATATTAATACTCATAACTCCGAACAAAGTTCCCAGTCCAATTTTCCAACCTGAGTGTCTTCAGTTTGGTTTTCTGTTTTCTCCAGCCATCAATTTACCCTGACATAGTCTTCATATAAAATTTCCGTTCGTTATTTGGTGGGAATAATTTTGAAGATGTTAAGCGCATTTTGCCCCTTATGTGACTCAAATTGGTATTCCAAATTTTTAGAGGGTGAAAAATATATTTTCAGGAGTGTTATTTGTATCGTTCGAAAAAAGAACTTATCACCCGTCACAGAATGTTTGTAAACCATCTTAAAGTACATGTTTTCGATACCTAGATTGAAATTTCCCCCCGACAATCAACACCAAAAAAATCTGTTCATTTGTAATTTCATTCCTTATCGGATATTTGATAAAAAAAAATGTGCTTTCAACATGGCAGTGTAAATTGTTTTCTAAATCAATTTTTATACCCTTCACCACACTGTGGTACAGGGTATTATGTCTTTGTGCATATGTTTGTAACAGGTAAAAGGAAACGAGATAGACACATGGTTCCTTTTGAGAATATGCATAGAATCACTTTTTAAGCCGATTTATGCATGTCCGTCCGTCCGTCCGTCCGTCTGTCCGTCTGTCCGTCTGTCCGTCTGTCTGTCCATGTTAAATTGTAAACAAAGTACAGGTCGCATTTATGATCCGAATTGGATAAAATTTGGCATAGGCCACTTATTCGGCCCAAGGACGAACCCTATTGAAATTGGGAAAAATCGGTTCAGATTTAGATATAGCTCCCATATATATATTTAACCGATTTAATGTAAACGGCCCCTATATATCTTTCGATTTGCACGAAATTTGGTACAGCCTAATCATTTAGGCCTAGAATGATGTCTGCCAAGTTTCGTGAAAATCGGTCCAGATTTAGATGTAGCTCCCATATATAGTTTTGTCCGATTTCATGTAAATGGTGCCCCAAATTCCCTATATATCTTTTGATTTGCACGAAATTTGGCATAACGTACTGAATAAAGCCAAGAGTGATGTCTGCCAAGTTTCGAGAAAGTCGGCCCAGATTTAGATATAGCTCCCATATATAGTTTCGTCCGATTTCATGTAAATGGTGCACCAAAGTCCCTATATATCCTTCGATTTGCACGAAATTTGGCATAACATACTGAATTGAGCCTAGAATGATGTCTGCCAAGTTTCAAGATAATCGGTCCAGATTTAGATATAGCTCCCATATATAGTTTCGTCCGATTTCATGTAAATGGTGCACCAAAGTCCCTATATATCCTTCGATTTGCACGAAATTTGGCATAACGTACTTAATTGAGCCTAGAATGATGTCTGCCAAGTTTCGAGAAATTCGGTCCAGATTTAGATATAGCTCCCATATATAATTTCGTCCGATTTAATGTAAATGGTGTATCAAAGTCCCTATATATCTTTGGATTTGCACGAAATTTGGCATAACGTTCTGAATTGAGCCTAGAATGATGTCTGCCAAGTTTCGAGAAAATCGGTCCAGATTTAGATATAGCTCCCATATATAGTTTCGTCCGATTTCATGTAAATGGTGCACCAAAGTCCCTATATATCTTTCGATTTGCACGAAATTTGGCAGAACGTACTGAATTGAGCCTAGAGGGATGTCTGCCAAGTTTCGAGAAAATCGGTCCAGATTTAGATATAGCTCCCATATATAATTTCGTCCGATTTCATGTAAATGGTGCATTAAAGTCCCTATATATCTTTCGATTTGCACGAAATTTGGCATAACGTACTAAATTGAGCCTAGAGTGATGTCTGCCTTGTTTCGTGAAAATCGGTCTAGATTTAGATATAGCTCCCTTTTATTATAGATTGATTTTAAGTAATTGACGCACCAAGGAACCAATAGGAACAAACCATTCTGAGATTAGTATAACCTAACCTGTGACAAGTTTGTTTGAAATCGCTTAATATTTGGATAGAGCTTCCATATATATTTTCGCCCGATTGATGTCAGATTAACATCAAATTTTGCACAACGTACAAAATTGCGTAGTTGCGTTTTCTAGAAGCACAGACATAGCCCAACGGATGACCTATTTATATTTGTTTGAAGTCGAATTACATACTTTATGGATAGATCTAGGTGGATTCACACTTAGATAAATATCACATATTTTATTTGATCCAATTTCATGTTAGTAGCCCTGTTTAATATACCCATAGTGGTGAAGGGTATCATATAGTCGGCCCCGTCCGACTTTACTACTTTCCTTACTGGTTTTCTGCTACAATTGGTAACTCAAATAAAAACTTAAGGCTTAACATTCTGAATAAAAATGCTGATAGCACAGAGAAATTTATTTTTTTTATCAGTTAGTTACGTATTTTGTACAATTTCGCCCCCACCAAATACATGTCAATGCAATTAAAGCTGAATGGGAATGAAAATATAATGAAACGCCAAAAACCAAACAAAAAATACTAGTTCGTTGAAAGGCAATCAACACCACCGGTTCACTAAAAATTAACCATTATAGTTCTTCGGGTATTGTTTCTATTTTACACCCGTGTGTGTATGTGTGTGTACGTAGCACATTTCATTTTTTTATTAATTTATTTTTAATGGCGTTCTTTGGTATCACAATTATTTTGAAAACTGAACAAAAAATTAAAATAAATAATGTCTACGCAGAATAAAAAGCAAACACACACATACACTAAACGAGATAGCATTTTTCTCCATGATTGCAATGCTGAGTTTTTATTTTTGTTGTTTTATTTCTTTGTGGACTGAATTTATTTTATTTCGATTATTTTATAGTGATGCATTTTTTTGGCATGGAATATTAGCTAACAGCATGGGCGTAGGGCTTAATATTTTCCCATCCTGGACCTTTATCTCCTGGCCCTGACTTTTCACAACATTTCCCTGCTATCAGTATGGCCTAGCCCTACGGCCCTATTAATTCAATACAATCTAAAAAATATTTTTTTTTAATTTTTTGAGGTTTTCGGCATGCTGGACCCTTATCTCCGGGGCCTGATTTTTGAGAACACTTCCCTGTTTCACAAAAAAAATGTACCCTCTCCTATTTTTGCTGGCATCCTCTTAAGTTTTGCCCTTAATATCTCATTCCTCATTATTCTCACTACGTCCCTGTTTAACAAACGTTATTTTTCCTCCCTTTGTTTCCTCTGTTGTTTTTCTGCTGGCTAGTGTAATTTTCATCACTAACAATAAATTTACACAGCATTTGAGTTTTGTGTTGTTGTTGTTTTATTTTTTTGTCAATTTTCAATGAATGTTGATATGGTGTCGTTTTCAGTTTCATTTGAGATTTGTTAAAAAACATCGAACATGAAAAATATGTTCACACAAAAATAACAACAACAAAATAGAAATAATATTATGCAAAAAAAAAAAAAAAAAAAAAAAACGAAGAAAAAATTATGAATGATGTAAACTGAGTTTATGTATGCAGATGTGATCAAACAAGTGTAGGGTTACCAAATATTCGAGAATCGAAACGTTAAAAGCAGGCTGAATTTATATAATATTTAGAATATAGGTCCTAGACCCACCATTAAGTATACTGATTGTCATATCTCGACTAGCTGAATCGATGTAGACATGTGTGTACGTCCGTCTGTCCATTATAGTTTGTAAACAGCATACAGGCCACAGTTATGAGCCAATCTTTACGAAATTTTGCATGTAGGATGGGTTCTGCCCAATGAAGACCCCTACTGTTTTTGGTAAAGATCGGTTAATATTTAGGGGAAGAAATACTCAATTTTTCTGGTCGCTTCAGAGACTGCAATTATGGCCGAACAACGCAAAATTGTACATGGAGAAGGGGATCGGGCCATAGAACAAGCATGCCTGTTTTGATAAAGAGCGGTTAATATTTAGCGGGTCAAATGGACCCTGACTTTTGTGTGAAAAATGACAAAATTTGTATTCTACGGCGTATATGTTTGCTCCTGAAGGACATAGACCCGTGAAGTTGACAGTGGTTGACCTTAAAATTGATACCAACTAAATTGCCGTATTTACTCGGATGTGGGAGTTACACTTAAGAGTTTACAGGTGCTATCGAACTCAAATATTATTTAGTAAATCACAGGAGGGCGTAAATATGGCGCTGATCACTTTGAAATGTTACATGAGGTTCCAGTTATGGTCAAGAATCACGCCTATAATTTTCGATGATGTTCAGATACTAATTTTGGGATGAAGTGGACCGAAAACTTATTTTTTTCGAATCGATCTATAGGCCACAATAATAAGCCGAACATCACAACACAACTCACAGTGAAGGGAATTTGGATAAGTAATTAGATGGACTGTACTGAGTATTAGTAATATTCTGAAAATATGTCAGTGCTGCTGACCTCTAAGCGGACAAGAGGGTGCAACTATAACGAAATATTGCCCAGGCTCGGAATAAAAATCCGCAGAAAGTTAGAGTTTCGTAGTAGTTGTATAGGGTATCGTATGGTAGGCCCCGTCCGACTATACTGCTCCTCTCAGAGTTTTTTTTTTACCCTTCACCACACTGTGTCACAGGGTGTTATGTCTTTGTGCATATGTTTGTAACAGGCAAAAGGATCGATATAGACACATTGTTCCTTTTGAGAATATGTGTAGAATCACCTTTTAAGTCGATTTATGCATGTCCGTCCGACTCTCTGCCCATGTTAAATTTTAAACAAAGTACAGTAGAGTATATTTGTCCCAAGGACGAACCCTATTGAAATTGGGAAAAATCGGTTCAGATGTAGATATAGCTCCCATATATAGTTTCGTCCGATTTAATGTGAATGGCGTACCAAACGCCCAATATTTGTCCGATTGGGACAAAATTTTGCACACCGCAATGAATCAGGTCCATACTTATGTATGCGATTTTTTTTTGGAATCAGTTCAGATTTACATATAGCTCCCATATATAATTTCGTCCGATTTTAAGTGCATGATGCATTAAACTCCCAATATTTGTCCGATTGAGAGAGAATTTTGCACAGAGTAGTGAGTTAGGTCCAGATTGATGTCTGGATGGTTTCATTAAAATCAGTTCAAATGTAGATATAGCTCTCATATGTAGTTTCGTCGGTATTTGTCCGATTGAAACAGAATTCTCCACAGAGTACTGAATTATGTCTAGACGGATGTCTGCGAAATTTTGTTAAAATCGGTTCAGATTTAGATATAGCTGCTATATATAGTTTTGTCCGATTTTATGTGAATGATGCACCAAACTCCCAATATTTTACCGATTGGGACAAAATTCTGCACAGAATATTTGTCCGATTGAGAGAGAATTTTGCACAGAGTAGTCAATTAGTCCAGATTGTTGTCTGCGAAGTTTTGTTAAAATCGTTTCAGATTTAGATATAGCTGCCATATATAGTTTCGTCCGATTTTTTTTTTTGAATGATGCACCAAAGTTCCAATATTTGTCCGATTGGGACAAAATTTTGCACAGAGTACTGAACTAGGTCCAGATTGATGTCTGCGAAGTTTTATTAAAATCGGTTCAAATTTAGATATAGCTGCCATATATAGTTTTGTCCGATTTTATGTGAATGATGCACCAAACTCCCAATATTTTACCGATTGGGACAAAATTCTGCACAGAGTACTGTATTAGGTCCAGACAGATGTCTGATATTTTCGTTCGATTTTATGTAAATGGTGCACCGAAGGGCCTATGTTTGTTCGATTTACACGATATTTGGCAGAGGGTATTAAATTCATTGATTTCAGAATGGTATGTGTATGGGGGCTTTTCAATTGGTTCAAATATCTATCTAGATAGCACATTTAATTTCGTCCGATTCCATTTCAATGGTCCTCCAAAGATGACATGTCTATTCTATCTATAGTATATTGTACATAAGAGCATCTCATGTATGTACCCAAAGTGGTGAAGGGTATCGTATAGTCGGCTCGTCCGACTTTTGAACTTTCCTTACTGGTTTAATGAATATTTTTTTGAAGAACTACCGAAGCGACGTTATTTAATGAATAGTTTACGGATTTTTTAAAGAAAACTCTTTACTAGCTTAAAGATAGACTTGGAAATTTTTTTGAAGAATGTTTTATTTTTCAGGGATCAACACAAGCGTAATTTTTTAAAGTATATTTTTCGGGGAGCATTTCATTTTTTTAAAGGAATATTCAGGGTCCAACACAAATGTGACTTTTTAGAAAACATTTTTTGGGACCAACTCAATTGCGGATTTTTTTAACAAATCCTACCTATTATTTGCGTGGTTTATTTGAGGATTGCCTCTGCAGGGTTTATAATAAGCGTTCATAAATAATATTTATGTGGAGTTGTATCGATGCGGGTAATTGTTCAAGGATTTTTTTTTTCAGATTATTTTAAAAATGTTTTGTAGAAATATCGAAGCGAGGATTTTGCAATGTGAGAACCAACAGAAGCATTGATTTTTTTATGAATATTTATTCAGCAACCCTATTGTAAATAAATTTTGGTGTAGATATTTTTAGGAATGTTGTTTTTAGGCCTATCCTAAGTGTAAATTTTTTAAGAATTTTTTACAGGATAATCATAAGCATGAATTTTGAAAGGGGGCCTGAATATGTTTTGCAGGGCCTAACACACGCCTTTTTAAAAAATATTTTCCGTGAATTTAGTCATACAAATTATTTTCCTTAATTGATATTTTAATTATATTTATTTTATCTCTATTTACAGGAATTTGGAAATATGGTTTTAATGTGCTGATAAAATAATAAAAAAAAACAAAATAAACATAAATTTTGCAACATCCTCCCAAGACGGCTCTTCCACTTCAACAAATCAACAGATGATTTAATGATAATTTAATGTTCCCTTTCAACAAAAAACGAAAAAATTCCCATGAATGATTTGAATAGAAAACAATAAAGGTAAGCATTTGATTATTTCACAAGATATGATATTATAAATTAAAAAAAATCACGTAAAAAACCAAAAAAATATTAATAATAAAAATAAAGAAAAAATAATAAAAATATAAAAAACAGACTCAACATAAAATTTTGAAATAATTATTTCATAAATAACAAACCTCCATCTTCATTGTTTGTTAATCAATTAACGAGCGTGGAAAATGTTTGTGAGGAGTATAATCACTTAATTTTCTTTCTTATGTTTTTTTGTATTATTATGGAGGAAATTGTTTCCCCCTTTCGCCTCTGAACGAAAAACAAAAAGTTTTGTAAACTTTTCTGCGTGATATAATTTTTTGGCTTTGTTTTTTTTTTCTTAATGAGCTCTTAATGTTTGCCGGCTAATCAGTGTTAAATTTTATTGCTTATGATTTAAATAATCCGTAACATTTTTTTGCTTCTTAATGTTTCCATTATGATATCAGAGGGAATCATGTGGTAAAAATATAAAATTTGGAAAGGGTAGAGAATGGGAAGAAGATTTTTCTTCGAATGATGTGAATTTTCAATGCATATTTTGTAATTGAGCTATGGTTAATAAAGGTCAAAGGGTGTAATATGGACCCATTAAAAATATGTGAGGGTTAGTCGTTGAAAAAATGGATGGATGGCCCTAGAAAAAAACCAGTAAGGAAAGTAGTAAAGTCGGACGGGGCCGACTATATGATACCCTTCACCACTATGGGTATATTAAACAGGACTATTAACATGAAATTGGATGAAATAAAATATGTGATATTTATCTAAATGTGAATCTATCCATAAAGCATATAAATCGACCTCAATCAAATATAAATAGGCCATCCGTTGGGCTATGTCTATACTTTTACAAAACGCTACTACGTAATTCTATGCTCAATTTTGTAAATTGTGCAAAATTTGATGTCAATCTGACTACATGAGGAGTTTGATGACCAATTTACTTGAAATCGGGCGAAAATATATATGGAAGCTCTATCCAAATATTAAGCGATTTCAAACAAACATGTCATAGGTTAGGTTATAGTAATTTCAGAACGTTTTGTTCCTATCAGTCTATTGGTTCCTTGGTGCGTCAATTACTTAAAATTAATCTATAATAAAAGGGAGCTATATCTATATCTGGACCGATTTTCACGAAACAAGGCAGACATCACTCTAGGCTCAATTCAGTACGTTATGCCAAATATCGCGCAAATCGAAAGATATATAGCGACTTTGGTGCACCATTTACATGAAATCGGACGAAACTATATATGGGAGCTATATCTAAATCTGGACCGATTTTCTCGAAACTTGGCAGACATCACTCTAGGCTCTAGGCTCTGTACGTTATGCCACATTTCGTGCAAATCGAAAGATATATTGGGACTTTGGGGCACCATTTACATGAAATCGGACGAAACTATATATGGGAGCTATATAGAAATCTAAACCGATTTTCTCGAAACTTGGCAGACATCTCTCTAGGCTCATTTCAGTACGTTATGCCAAATTTCGTGCAAATCGAAGGATACATAGGGACTTTGGTACACCATTTACATTAAATCGGACGAAATATATATAGGGCTATATGTAAATCTGAACCGATTTTCACGAAACATAGCAAACATCATTCTAGACTCAATTTAGAACGCTATGCCAAATTTCGTGCAAATCGAAAGATATTTAGCGACTTTGGTGCACTATTTACCATAAATCGGATGAAAATATATATGGGAGCTATATAAAATTAAACCGATTCTCACGAAACTTAGCACATATCATTCTAGACTCAATTCCGTACGATATGCCAAATTTCGTGCAAATCGAAAGATATTTAGGGACTTTGGTGTACCATTTACCTTGATTCGGACACATATATATATGGGAGTTATATCTAAATCTGAACCGATTTTTCCCAATTTCAATAGGGTTCGTCCTTGGGCCAAATAAATGAGTTGTTCCAAATTTCATCTAATTCGAATCAGAAATGCGACCTGTACTTTGTTTACAATTTAACATGGTCAGACAGACAGACAGACAGACGGAGGGACGACGGATATGCATAAATCGACTTAGAAAGTTTCTTTTTGTCTGTTACAAATATATGCACAAAGACATAATACCCTGTACCACAGTGTGGTGAAGGGTATAAAAAAAATATTCTTAAAAAAATCCACGCCTTGGTGGCCCTAGAAAAAATATTATTTAACAAATCCACGCCTTGGGGGTTCTAGAAAAATATTATTTAAAAAATCCACGCCTTGGTGGTGCTAGAAAAAATATTCTTTAAAAAATCCACGCCTTGGTGGTGCTAGAAAAAATATTCTTTAAAAAATCCACGCCTTGGTGGTGCTAGAAAAAATATTCTTTAAAAATCCATGCCTTGGTGGTCATAGAAAAAATATTCTTTCTAAAAAATCCACGCCTTGGTGGTCCTAGAAAAAATATTCTGTAAAAAAATCCACGCCTTGGTGGTCCTAGAAAAAATATTCTGTAAAAAATCCGCGAATCCATTTCATTATCGCCCTTATTTTTTAAGTATATCCCATCCTCTCCAAGGCCTTCCCTGAATCAATAATTCATCTTCTGTACCCATTAAAAATAATCATTACTTCCTCAGTCATTTAATATCGATCATTGTCATCATTATTGCAAATATCGAAAACAAATCATATTCCTCCACCACCCTCGTCGGAAACAATGAAACCAAAAATAAAAATTCAATATATAAATAACGCCCAAAGACCTTTTGCTGCTTGCCATACACGCTATTAAATTAACGATGATTTCCTGTTTCAAATCAATGATTTCATATCATCATCATCGGTAGCATCAGTCGAAGCATAATCGGCATCATCACCAGAAGCCATACCCCAGCCACTCCATCTAAAACAAATTCACACAATAATTTCCAGTTTTATGATGGTGGTTGGTAGCAAAATTATTGCCAATGTTTTTTTTATTTTTCTATTTAAAAATCAATCTTCAATGCGACCTTTATAGCTTGAGAGAAATCATCGGCTATGTCTAGACAGCGGATGGGGGTACAAACATAGGTACTGCAAAGTAATCAACAATCCATTATCTAACATTAAAATAAATAATTGTGTTTTATTGTTGTTGCTGCCATTTTTGATGGTGGAATTAAATTGTTAACACATTTTGGTTCGTTGTTGCCGATCTAAAAATAAACAGACTAGCGCACACTTTTATCACTTCCGATAAAAAAATGGTGATGCGGTCCCTGTTATCTGTTAACGCAATATTTGTTTCTTTAAAAAACAACAACAACATTAAAAGAGCTTTACATTAGGGAGGCTCAGAGATATCAAAAACAAAATTTCACCTGGAATAACCGCAATTTGTTATTTCGATTTCTTAGAGAGTAGAAAACCCCTGGGGCACTATTTACACTAGCATAGTTCCCATAAAATGCCCCCATCCGATTTTAGTACTTTGAAGGTGTCGGATTTATCGAAATTATTATGTACTTTCTATAAAATAACAATTCTCATTATAATCAAGTTTTGGTTTAGCAAGTCTAAAAATATACACGAAACATTCTAAACAAATTTTGAGCGCCTAAAACTATGCACCACACATTGCAAATTTATTTTTTTGGGGTTTTATTAATCTTCTTCAATGTCCCTGGAAATTGACATTTAATTTGAGAAGCTCTTTAAATATCATAGGCATTATATATGACAAGTACATTAACATTTTTTTTGCCTTTTTTATTTCCAAAAAAGAAAAATTAAAATTGAACATGAGAACCTAACATTGGTCAATTTGTATTTCGATTAGGTACCACATATGTTTGTTTTAATTACCTTTGCCAAGAGAAAAATAAATTTTGACAGCTACTTTAAAACTTTTGGGGGTTAAAACATTCTTTTCAAAGAATTACACAAATATTTATGAAGTAAACAAAAATGAAAAAAAAAATAAATAAATAAATAGAAAGTAAAGTTCAAGAACATTTTTGGATTCTTTTTTTATTTATTGAAATGTACTCGAAATTTATTAAGGCCAAGTTTGAAGTTGAATGGCTCAGTGCAAATATTGTTGAAGAACTAATAAGAAACAGCAGCAGAAAATAAAAGTCAATACAAAAAAGAAAAAAAAATAGATGAACAAATACTTCTTTGTCATGTTGACTTCGCTTTTTTATTTAAATCGAAGAAAATATTGCATTAAAATTAAATTGTTTGGTTCGGAATTGAAATTAGAACAATAGATGGAATAAAAAGGCTAATATTTGCTTAGATTTAATGTAGAAATAATTAAAATAAAGAAATAATAATAGCAAATATATATTTGTAAAATTTATCTAAATTAAAAAAAAAATGATAGCGAACAATCGAACCATTGAAAGTCGTTAAATTCGTTCGAAATGTTTCAACGCATTCCCATGTGATGGACATTCAAAATACCCAAAGTTGTTAGGCACTTTAATATAGGGGGCTATGCTATGGTAAATTTCTGCCAGGAGAACCTGAACTATAGACACTCCGGGTGAAAAAATTTTGCTAGGACCTTATGGGGGACCTTTGTATGGGGGCATTATGTAGGCACATGGACTTATAATGAAAATGTTCTGTAAAAATGTACACCCATCAACGTAGCGGGATACAGCCACATCCTTAAGTATGGTAATTTCGTTTAGAAAATTCGGTAATGAAGTTGGGACCTATACCCAAAGACCGATAAATAATTAAGAAAGTCAGGTAAACATTTCGTCAATGTCAGCTGGGCCCATATTTTATATATTCTCCCCTATGAGTAGAGTATTAAAAATACCTAAAATCGCTCCGGATTTCTAAAACGAACTATGCTGTGGTAAATTGTTGGCAGAAGGTTTATTATCCTCTGAAATAATTAAACTAAAAATTCGTCAAACACCTTCAGCATAACGAAATAGGGGATATACCCTTATATGAAGGAAAGAAGTTTTTCACATTCTACCAACCCAGAATACCATATTAAAGCCACATCGACAGGAGCATGAGGCTTTAAATTGTTCAATGCAATGTATGTTTTCCAGTAATCCGGAATGCAAAATTTCAGGCCCTTCGTTTGGGAAATACACCAAAGACTATCAAAATATCAACAAGTAAAAACGATGTTAAGTTCAACCCCGCTGATTTTTTTTACCCACACCCATGAGGATGACATTCAAAACATATAAAATCAATGGAGGATTCTAGGAGCTACCCTGAAACTTGGGTCAATATTAACAATGTTTGGTACGGGCATGTGAGAACCCAAAATACTAAACTGTAGCAAATTCGGTAAAATAAAATTCTCCAAAAGCTCCATAATACCGAATATTGGGGGGTACCTTTATATGGAGGCTACATCAAAACGTATACCGATATATCCCATTTCCAGTAACAAATATCCTAGTATTATCAATGTATGTGGAAAAGTTCAGAGTGATCTCAGACAATGTTCTCCCATAAAAACATATTTATAAGAAGGATCCTTGGTGGTCTATAAGAAGAAATTACCTTCTTAAAAAATACCTTCTATAAGTAAACCATTCGGTCCTCCATAAGACGATAATTTGGTCTTTTATTATTCGACCTTCCATAAGAACAATTTTGAAAAAAAATTTGGTCTTCTTTAAGAAAAATACTTTTCCTCATAAAAGACAATAGGGAATTTTTTATATTCTATAGAAAGGTATCATACTTCTATAAGAATTCCTAAGTGCTTGACAAAAAGTTCTCTGATCTTCCTAAAAAGGATTATATGGGAAGTCCCTAGAAATCTTCTTTCCCTTTTCGTCTTATAAATCATGGTCTTCTCTAGTAAAAACCTACAGTCGTCTATAAGAAGAATATGTCAAAAACTTAGTGAATCTGCCTACACAGAAAAAAAAAAATAGTTCGTATATAATAAGAATGGTGTTCATAAAGTGTTGCCAATATCCGGATTTCTGCATTTTATGAATGCTATTCATAAAACTTAAATGCCTGTTTATTATCAAAGAGAGTGAAAAGAAAAAAAAAAACAATTTTTGTGCCTGTTTAGTGGTGGCGGGTTTTATATGACACAGAAGAAACACTTTGTCGTTTTGATTTTATGTTATCGACCTTGTTATGTCTTGTCTTGTTTCTTTTTCTTTATTTGCATGCATGTTCTTGTTTTGCGTGTCATTAGAGCAATTATATACAAAAAGGTCACTTGTTTGACAAGTCAACACTGGTTTGGCATTTAAATCAAAATAATTTGGAAAACGCATGTGCGAATTTTATAACACCTATGGAGAGGTCGGTAGCAGTGCCTAATATAAGTAAACAATGGAATGCAAAACGAACAACAGTCCACTCAACAGTGAGTGGAGAGACGGTGGTTGTTAGCAAGAGAAATAGTTGTCAAACTAACAACCACCAAGTGAGGGAGAAGGGAGGACGATACCAAAACAAAACACAGCCGAACAACGAATGGTGGTGTTGGTTTTATTTTTCGGAAGAATACATTAGTTTTTGTAAAGAGCGAGAGAGAGAGAGGAAAAATGAGCGCAGATAGTGGTAAATTAGATCGAAATAGGAAAATAGTTTTGCTATTAATGAAATATTTACATATTTTGGAAAACATGCCGTCTTTCTTAGGTTTATAAGAATTTTTACTTGTATACTAAGCGAGGTACATGTAAAAATAAAAATAAAAAAAAAATAATGAATGAAATTATGAAAAAATGCTTAAAATATTTTTTCTCTGCACCTGATAAAAAATTAGAAATTAGCATACATGTGTTAGGGTAGGTTGAAGCATTCATTATAATAGTCTAAATGTTAATATCTGTTGGTAACAGCGATTAATAACTTATAACTAAATATATATTTTTTGCCTTCTTCGAAAACAATTTTACCCTTCTATATCCTCCTTCACATCCATGTCCTTTCCTCAGGCCACAACATTATTTTTTAAAGAATCTCGGTTTTCTTAATACCCATTGCGCTATGCTAATCAAATCTACACATGTTTATATATGTATATATTTAACTATCAAGGTTATTTCTTGTTGTCATAACATCAATGACAACTGCTTCCATAATAATCTGACTGTGAATCCGCTTGAAGAAGATTGTCATCATTTGCATATTTTTATTATAAGATAAATATGCCTATCTGTCGTCAAAGTTACTAAGTCAAAAAGTTTATTTATATACAAAATGTTTTTTTCGGTTTCTTCTTTTTTCTTATTAATCATCAGTTGTTGTGTGTGTTTGTTTTTCTTCTATTTACCTTTATTGTGCAAATAACAGCAAAACAAAATAATATAATACAACAATATTTTTATTTAATTTGCAATTCTATGAGAGGGTATTTGTTTGGCATTTCTGGTATGTTGTTGGGAGGTAGGGTAAAGGTGTTTGTCGTTTTGGCCCACAGTATATTTGTATACCCTTCACCACACTGTGGTACAGGGTATTACGTCTTTGTGCATATGTTTGTAACAGGCAAAAGGAAACGAGATAGACACATAGTTCCTTTTGAGAATATGCATAGAATCATTTTCTGAGTCGATTTTCGCATGTCTGCCCGTCCGACCGACCATGTATTTTTGTAAACAAAGTACAGGTCGTATTTATGATCCGATTTGGATAAAATTTGGCATAGGTCACTTATTTGGCCCAAGGATGAACCCTATTGAAATTGGGAAAAATCGGTTCATATTTAGATATAGCTCCCATATATATTTCCGTCCGATTTAATGTAAATGGTGCACCGAAGTCCCTATATATCATTCGATTTGCACGAAATTTGGCAGAGCGTTCTGTATAAAGTGCAGAATGATGTGTGCTGAGTTTGGTGAGAATCGGTTCATATTTAGATATAACTCCCATATATATTTTCGTCCGATTTATGTAAATGGTACTACCAAAGTCCCAATATATCTTTCGGTTTGCACGAAATATGGCACAGCGTAATGAATTAGGTCTAGAATGATGTGTGTTAAATTTCCTAAAATCGTTGAAATCGGTTCAGATTTAGATATTGCTTCTTTATCTGACCAAATGAAAGAAATTAGTATAGGTTGCAGAATGACAGTTTTATGATCCAATTTCATTTTACTGGTCCTTTAAAAATGCGACGTCTGTTAGGATTCATCTGTTGAATATACCCCAAATGGTGAAGGGTATCATATAGTCGGCTCCGTCCGACTTTACTACTTTCCTTACTGGTTTTATTTGCATTTCTATGAGATGTTTTTTTGTTTTTTGGTTGTTGTGGAGGTATTTCTGGTATTTCATGGGGAGGTAGGGTAAAGGTGTTTGACGTTTTGGCCCCCAGTATATTTTTATTTATTTTTTTGTTTCGTGATTTTAGATGTTTATCATCGGTATCACTATTTCTCTTTTAGTATTTCTTTTCTTTTTTTTGGTGGGTGGTTAGTTGTTATTATCACTCATCATCATTTGGGGGATGGGGGTTTTATGGCTATGTTTATGATTTTGCCAAGCATTCAATGAAAGTGCAAGTGAAAAACAGATGTGGTATTTCAATAATTTTAAAAAAATGGTGTTTGAAAACTTAATGGCTATTTTTATTAGGTAATAACCCAATACTGAAGCTTGGGATGCCTTGAGGTTATGACTTTGCTAACTGGTTACCTTGATTACACTATCCATCTGATTAAGGGGGAAATTTAGAAAGTAGAAAACTGAAACAAGAGGAGCATCTAAAAAATATATAAATTATTAAAAAAAAAAACAATTCATAATTCAATTATTAATATTTCATTGTTCTCTATTCTTATTCTCTCATTAATTTCAAATAGATTTAAATATCACATGTTTGCAAATATTTGTCCTATTTGCTGCCTTTCTAATTTCTTTTCAGATTTAAACAATAGTATTGCAATTGAGTCGATTTAAATTTGAAGAAGTCATTGCAATGCCAAATTTATGACAAACAAGTATTGGCTCTTCTATTTGAGTTTTTGTTCGGTATTGACATTTTGTTGCTTTCTTCTGCTTCTATTAGTTCTTCAACAATATTTGCTTCAACTTGGCCTTAATAAATTGCGAGTACATTTCAATAAATAAAAAAACCGAAAATGTTCTTGAACTTTATTTTTTATTTTATTTCTTTTTTTTCTTGTTTACTTCGTAAATATTTATGTTCTTCTTCTTCTTTTTGAATAGAAAGTTTTGTGCAAAAGTTTCTAAGTAGCTGTCAAAATTTATTTTACTCTTGGCAAGGTAATTAAAATAAACATATGGTACCAAATCAAAATATAAATTGACCAAAGTTTGGTTTTCTATCCTCATTGATATATATTGTGGTTAATTTTTGGTCAGATTAAAAAAAAAAAAATATTGGTTACTTTAAAGAGATTTTCATTTAAAAAAATAAATGACAAAAATGCTCAAAACATTTTATAGGTAAGTAGTAGATAACAAAAACCAAAAAATGTTAGGAAGGTGTGTGGTGCATACTTTTAGGCGTTCAACATGTACTTGTTAACAGTTATCTTCCTTGAAAAGCTTTAATGATATTCGACACAGTGGGGGTCTTTTGTGTTTTTTTTTAAGCAAAAACAACGAGAAATTGATGAGTCAGAGCAGTGATCAAACTTACTCGAGATTTGGCGTAGATATGTCGCAATGGACTATACATGACTTCATAATTTCCCTGCAATGAGGAAAATTCCATATGAAAAAAGAGGAAATTCCATATGAACAACCATTTTAAATACTTCTGTTTATAGGGTGAAATTTCCGAATATAGGTCACTTAAAAAAACAATGTGATGATTCGCCAACAAAATACACCGCGTCAAATGTCAGTTGAAATGAAAAAATCCAATGAAATGGTTGGTTTCGCAACCGGAGTATTTTCCCGATCTGTCCCAGCGATTATTTCCATATTATTTCCATATGAATTACATATGAATACACTTTGGGAAGAGATATTAATTACATGAAGAGGTGATTCCCAAATCTGAGGCCTACATTGAAGCAAAAGACATACATCATTCCGAACTTTTTTTTTAGGCTTCACTGAATGGGAAATAATCGACAGTAAGGTGTAGATCTCTGTAAAGTAGTGGATTGTATGTGCTCTGAGAAATGGGAGCACAAAATTCACCCACCAAGGTAGGAAAATTCTCCTATGACCTTCGACATAACGAAAATTAAGCTGGAACTTTGTGCCGGGGCAAAATCAACCGATGTACCCAGATTAAAAATGTTCTACGAAGAAGTTGTTTGGAGCTTGATCTATCCAAGGTAATAATATTATGATGTGAAAGGTTTGGATCAAATCGGTCCCCATTGTAACATGGTTTTGGATATTCATTTCGCTTCATATGAGATGTACAAGTTTTCAATTTTGTTTAACATTTTGGGGGGGAGGAAATACCAGAAGAATTGGATCAATAATTCCCATATTTCGACATTACAGTATCATGGTTAAAATATTCGATGGACGATATCCTTCAACTTCAACTTAAGCTGCGTTCAAAATACATATTGTGATGTGCAAAGTATGAATGAAATCGGTTACTCCCTTCGAAAGTATCGTGCGCACCAGCCGGCCAGACAGACAGACGCACATTTGTAAATAGACTTTAAAATTTTTGAAATAGACTTGATCCTAAGAAACATGGAGTCTAAAACTAATATTTCGATGAGGCACATTTTTGCCGTATAAAAGTGCACTAGCCATAAAGAGGAGGGTATAAAAGTATAGATATAGGTCCATATTTTTGCAAAGAAGTTTTTCAACCTCTATCCACTTCACTATTGACATCCACTTCATATGGAACGCAAATAAGGTCTTCTAAAAGGGTTCTTCTACGAATAGAAGCCCAACGTGGTCTTTTGTGGATTGAAGATCAAAGAGGTTTTCAGAGTATAGAGTACCATGGATTGAAGATCATGGAAAATATGGACAGAATATCAATGGGGTCTTCGAAAGACCAACCGAATATTCTATGTGGAGATGATAATGAAGGCCTTCTATGGACAGAAAACCAAAAGATTCTTCAATGGAAAGAAGCCCAAAAGGCTCATCTGTGGTCTTCTTTGGATAGACTACCAAAAGGCTACTCTACACAGAAATATACATTTTAATTAATATTTTTACAATTTAATTCATAGTTAATTTTTTCTATGTTGCACTTGTATCTCGCTTCTTTTCTTACTTCGCTCTACTCCACAGTCGGGCGAACCACCGCACGCGTGCGCTTTCTCGAGAGTAAGTGATACTTACTCTCTCACACACATTCAACTGAACCAATTGAAAAACCATTGACACACACACAAAGACAGGTACATGAGCACAGAATTTTTTTAGGCTCTGCCCGTGCCAGATCTACTCTACCAAAATTTGCGCTCATTTTTCCTTTCTCTCCTTCCTTCCTTTTTTTTTTTTTTTTTGACAAAAACAAATGTATTTCTCCCAAGTGTTTTGTTTGGTATCGTTCTTCGCCTCTCCCCTTACTCGGTATGTGTTATGTTTGTTTTCAATCGTATATTTAAATACCGTTCCCGTTACTAACGAGCACCGACTTTCCACTCACTCGTTTGATACTAATTTGCATCCCATAGTTTCTTCAGACACTCTTACCGAACTCTGCGAACTCTTTTTACAAAATTCGCATATGCATTTTCCAAATCAAACAAATCTTGATACGAACAAGAAGCCCAGCCTTCTAATAATACGAATTATTTTTTCCTGTGTATGTATAGAAAATCGAAAGGATATTCTAAGAATAGACAGCAAATGTGTTCTCTCAAAGAAGAGAAGGCCAATGAGGTCCCTAATGATACAAGTACAAAGAGATCTTCTATGGATAGCTAATCAATAGTGTCTCCTAATGGTAGGTCACCATTATACCAAAAATAGAAAATCAATGGGGCAGAGGAGATCGGTGAGGTCTTCAAAGGATGGAACGTCAATGGCATCTTCAAAGTATGGTAGATCAAGGGGTGTTCTATGAACGGAAGATGGAAGAACATTGAGTCCACGATGTACTGAATACCAATTGGACATTCTATGGACGTATGGTGCACCAATGTGTCTTCTATGGACCGAATATGTCGTCTAAGGAAGAATATGTCGTCTAAGAAGACCAGATGGAAATCCAGACCATGAATAGGAAATCTATGGATAGAATACCAATAAGATCTTCGGAAAATAGGCTTCTTCAAAGACAGATGACCAATTGCCTCTCCTGAGAATAATAATCGGATCTCCTACAGTTAAATCACTTATGAGCTCTTCTATGAACAGATCACTGGACATATCGTTTCCACAGAAAAAATACTTATATTGTTCAAAAAGTGTTGCCATGTCCGAATTTCTGAATTTTATGATTGCAATTCATAAAACTTTAAATACTAGTTTCTTGTCAGAGAGAAAGAGAGAGAGAAAACAACTTTTGAGTGTGTTTGGGGTTGATGGTGGACTTTCAATGGCACAGTATTTGTTGTTGTTTTAATATCCTATTTTGGTTTTATATTTTCTTTTTCGTTGAGTCTTGTCTCGTTTCAAAGTAGGAAAATAATTCTCATATTTATGAAATGTTTAATTTTATTTTGGAAAAAATTATTATAAGATTTATTACTTGTATTCTAAGCTTGTTACATCCACAATTACTAACTATGAATGAAGTTATGGAAATATTCATTACAATTTTTCTTTTTCTGTGTACCTACAAGAAGACCGGCCTTTCTAACAAAAAAAAAATGAAAATCCAATTAGGGTTTTTTTTGTGTAATTACAACTATAACACATTAGATAAATAGTAATTACGTTTGTTTATCGCTGTCAATGACCTCTTTTGGGTCATTAAAAATATTAGTTTATAGTTCACGAGAATAGCTCAAAATAATTTATTTGCTTTGGCACAGTTCATGACATAGTCGCCCCTATCGATACGGAATCTGGGGTGTTATTTTTCGTTGTAAATACAAATAAAAGTAAATGTAATTGCCTATGATGGAGGTGGTGGTGATGTTTTGCGGTTGTGATGGTGGCAGATGGCTACACTTGTAGCACAACTTTCTTATACGAAGAACTTCTCTCGAAAACACACAAATTTAATGTTCGTTAATTTCATGTTAATTTAAAATATGGCCAAGAACAAAGAACTGTGGTGGCTGGCTAGTTATGTGGTGTTCTGGCACATATCGTATATGTATGTAAATTGAACTTTATTACTTTGTATGAATGTATGACGTGTTGAATGGACGGACGTACGACCAAACATGTGACCATTGAAATGTGTACAAGAATGTAATAAATTTTGTTCTTGTTTTTTTTTTTTTGCTTCCCCATGCCCCCATGTTGGTTAGTGCTGAAGTGTTGATAATTCGAATACGACGGTTTCATGATCTAAGACGTGCTTACGTGTTGTTTTAACCATTATAATTCTTTGTATTTTTTTTTCTTTTATTTTTCTATTGGCCTGGTTTATTAGTAGTGTGTGTGTGTGTGTTTGTAATCATACAGCTAAACAAGATAAGTCAGATGCTACCTACTTCTGGCCCGCACTTCCCGAGGCTACTCTCAGCTAAGCAAATTCACTAAACCTTGACATAAGACCGGCCATCATATCAGGCCAATTGAAAGAGAAAATTCATTTTTGTTTGCCATACATCAAGAAGAAGAGAAAAACAAAACAGAAGCTCCAAAGAAAATCTAAGCAAACAAAGTTTGGGGGGATGTGAAGTGTGAAGACAGCAAAAAGGTCAATGTTATGGTTAAGTTGTAATTGTAAGTTTTTTAAAAACATTTTTTTTGTGAAGAAAAATACAACTACACAAAATTTAAACAAACTTGTCCAAAGCCATGTTTTTTGCACTTTAAATTAAAACAAAGTAAAATAGGAAATAAGACAATAATTGCTTTTTAATTGTTTGGTTGGTAGTTGGTTATGTCTAGAGGCAAATCAAATGATTTTCGAAATGGATTTGGACATGTCTAAAAATAGCAACTCAGTTATCTTTAATTTAGTCATTTTCTTGCTGAATTATTAATTTTTTATTCTTTAGGAGAAAAAATAAAACAATAAAATGTTAGTGCCATACTATATAAGACCTAGAGACGTGAAAAAACACCATTCGCCATCTCTAAGATCAACAGACAGTCGAACCATTGAGGTCACCATTGGTATGCTTTGCCTAGAAATCTCTAGAGGTTTTCGGGACAGCATACTGAACTAAGCATAGAATGATGTGTGTTAGGTTTCGTAAAAATCGGTTCAGATTTATATATAGCTCCCATAGATATTTTAATCCGATTTAATGTAAATGGTGCAACAAAGTCCCTATATATCTTTCGATTTGCACGAAATTTGGCACAACATTCTGATTTAAGTCTAGCATGATGTTTGTTAAGTTTCGCGAAAATCGGTTCATAATTTTATATTGCCCTCATATATATTTTCGTTCGATTTAATGTAAATGGTGCACCAAGGTCCCTATATATATTTCGATTGACACGAATTGGATTGGATCACAATTTTGTACAATGTACTAAAGTTAATATAAATCAATCTCTGGCAAGTTTCGATGAAATCGATTCAAATTTAGATATAGCTCCCACATATATTTTCGCCCGATTTTTGGTAAAAATTTTGCACAACGAATCAAATTGAGACTAGAATGTCATATATTTTTTAATTGACGCAGATGCAGACAAAGCTTCCATACATATAATCGCCCCAGCCCGACTTTACTACTTTCCTTTCCATCCCTCTACGCCTTGATGGTCAAGTATTACCCTGAAAATATTCTTTAAAAATCCACGCCTTGATGGTCAAGTATTACCCTGAAAATATTCTTTAAAAATCCACGCCTTGATGGTCAAATATTCTTTAAAAATCCACGCCTTGATGGTCAAATATTCTTTAAAAATCCACGCCTTGATGGTCAAATATTCTTTAAAAATCCACGCCTTGATGGTCAAATATTCTTTAAAAATCCACGCCTTGATGGTCAAATATTCTTTAAAAATCCACGCCTTGATGGTCAAATATTCTTTAAAAATCCACGCCTTGATGGTCAAATATTCTTTAAAAATCCACGCCTTGATGATCAAGTGTTACCCTGAAAATATATTTTAAAAATCCACGCCTTGATGATCAAGTGTTACCCTGAAAATATATTTTAAAAATCCACGCCTTGATGGTCAAGTATTACCCTGAAAATATATTTTAAAAATCCACGCCTTGATGGTCAAGTATTACCCTGAAAATATACTTTAAAAATCCACGCCTTGATGGTCAAGTATTACCTTGAAAATATACTTTAAAAATCCACGCCTTAATGGTCAAGTAATACCCTGAAAATATACTTTAAAAATCCACGCCTTGATGATCAAGTGTTAACCTGAAAATATTCTTTGGACTTCAACGTGGACTT
The DNA here is from genome assembly GCF_032173495.1 of Musca vetustissima. NCBI lineage: Eukaryota > Metazoa > Arthropoda > Insecta > Diptera > Muscidae > Musca > Musca vetustissima. The sequence continues at coordinate 64,690 of NW_026878776.1, read as the reverse complement.
CTATATATAGAGGGTCTGGTCTGTATAAAACTTCATTAAGCTGGTCTTCTATTCTGGTCTTCTAAAATTGGAAACCTCTATGGCTTTTTTATTCCCAAAAGACCCCTATGTCTTTCATCCACAGAAAACCTCGTTGGTCTCCTATGTTTAGAAGGGATCATTGGTCTTCTAACCATTTAGATAATGGTATTCTATCTGTAAAAGATCTGTTTATTTCTAAAGAGGATCGCTTTGGTCGTCGTCATTGCGCTTTTAACAAGAGAAAACCTCATTGGTATTCTAGTTTTAGAAAACGCCATTGTTCTTCTATTATTAAAGGCTCCACAGGTCTCCACAGCTCTCCTAAAATTGGAAATGTCTTTGGTCTTCTATCCGTAACAGAAACCTGTGTTCTCCTAACTTTACAAGAGCTCATTTGTCTTCTAAAAAAAACAACCTATAAAATTCAATTGGGCTCCATAGATCGCTCATAGGATATCTCAATGGGACAGAAATTTTGTCCTTTCCTTCAATAACAGTCTTCAATCGGTGGCACAATTTTCTAGGATCGCAGAATTAATTTTTTTTCAATGTAGAGCTCATCAAACTTCCAGCCATTCACCATTCATAACTCAAGTTTGATGGGTTGATCTGTTGCATCCACCACACTTACGCTGTCCTCCTCTGCATCAATGCAGTCATGCAGCCATTCAGGTCATACCAACCATTGCGTCAATGGGGATGATAAATGAAGTGCAATGATGACTTGATGAAATGTTCATATTAAGATTTTTATGAAGCTACGGCTTAATGATGGCCATAATGACGCTGCTGATTTAGAGGTGTGAGGCCAACAATTAGTTATGGAGGTTTTTGCCCTTTCAATTTTTTCCACCTTATAATGAGATGGTATTCTAACATCTATTGCAGCGAGAATCGAACCTTGTCCTGGTTAACAATACATGAGCGAACAAAAAGACCGGGCAACATTTTTTTATTCTCTCAAATGAGTAGAGAATGTATGGCAAGGGGAAGAGTGAGATGAAGTTGCACCTTGAGACCACATTACCTTGTAATGAGGTTAAGATCCATGTTTAAAAGGTGTCTGTCATTTCATTACAATTCGATTTGGTATTTTTTCTTCCATTGTTGTTGTTCTTGTTGTTTTTCTACTCCTTGACTTTCTAAATATGGATTACCACATATCAGGAAAAACATGTGAAATTCTTCCACATACCATACGGCAACAAATTGAAACAAAATTGTCATTCCTATTCTTCTGTCGCTTCACGGACATTTACGATGCAGAGAAATGTGCAGCAAATCTTTGAAAGAAAAAAGAAATTGAAAAAAAGCAACAACAACGAATGAATGTCATCCTCTGTAGAATCAGGAAAAATAACCTGTTTGTTGACCATAATTTACGATATCTCTTTCACACACACACACCAGGTCTTTGGCCAAGAGCGGTGGATGGTTGGATGACTGGCAAGTCGGGCCGGGCTGTGGCTGGGTATGCCGCCTGTTTTCTTTGTTTTTTTCATGAATTCAATGAACTCCACAATTTTATGTTCTTTCATTTCACCAAATGTATGCGGATGCAACCACTTTAGAGAGACATACTTACAGAAATGCACAGCGACACACACACAAACACACCCATAATCAAGTAAATCGAAAAAAAATCGAGACAGACAGACATACTTACAGGCCATTTTGGTTGAGGTGGTGGCATTGTCTCATGACTGTTTGCCATGCAGCCAGCCGGCTGGCTAACTGGCTGTCCGTCCGACCAGCCAGCCAGTCAGCCATCCAGCTCAACTTAACTCTGGGTCTTGGTCATGGTTTAGCGTCTTTTCTAGTTTTTCGGTTTTGGTGCCAGCTTCCATTGCTTTTGGTTGCCATTCTAACAGCCACAGCAACAACAACACCACTAACATGGCTCTTATAAGTGGATTACATTTTTCTAATATTATTTTTTTGGAGAGCTGTGAGGATTCGAGTTTTCATACCACCAGCAACAACAACAACATCAACAACTGCGACGAAGACGACGACCAAATCAACCATAACACGCATATTAAAGATCATTTTCCATTTTTATCGTGTCTGACAATCTTTTCCAAAGCCATCAGAACGGAGGGACATACGAAGAGAGAGGGAGGTAGGCAGAACGAGAAAAAAACAGTTGTGGAAAAATAACAAACACGATTTCCATGAATTATGGCCACAGACCATGGAGGACAATGATGATGAGGAAAGTCATCGCATTTCTAGCTACCAACAATCAGAAATAAGGACGGTTTGAAAAGCCAACGACCATTTTTGGAAATGGGAGATTTTTTTTTTTTTTTTTTTGGGAGAATGAGATACAAAAGTCAAATATTTGAGTTAATAAATAAGGGGGTTTTGGAGGCAACTTGGAGGAATAATTGGGAAAAAACAGTAAGGAAAGTAGTAAAGTCGGACGGGGCTGACTATATAATAACCTTCACCACTTTGGGTATATCCAACAGATGAATCCTAACAGACGTCGAATTTTTGAAGGACCAGAGACAAAATTATGTAAATCAATTTAAAGCATATATGTATATATATATATATATATATGCTATATCTAAATCTAAACCGATTTCAACTAAACTTGCCACACGTTTTGTTATAGTAACTTCGGTACGTAGTGAAAAATTTTGTGCCGATTGGGCCCACCTTGGTCAAGCATTTATATCTAACTTCTAGGTTATTCTAACTCCAGTACGTTGTGCAAAATTTGTGTAAAATCGGACGACACCATTTGCAATATATCGCACGAAAATATATATGTGAGCTATATGTAAATCTGGACCGATTTTCAGGAAACTTAACACACGTCATTCTAGACCTAATTCAGTACGCCGTGCCAAATTTTGGGCATATCGAAAGATATGTAAGGGCTTTGGTACACTATATACATTAAATCAAACGAAACTATATGTGGGAGCTGTATCTAAATCTAAACGAATTTTCAGGAAATTTAACAAACATCATTGTAGACCTAATTCAGTACCCTATGCCAAATTTCGTCTAAATCGAAAGATATATAAGGACATTGGGTTACCATTTACATTAAATCGGACGAAACTATATATGTGAGCTATATAAAAATCTGGACCGATTTTCAGGAAACTTAACACACATCATTCTAGACCTGATTCAGTACGCCGTGCTAAATTTCGTGCAAATCGAAAGATATATAGGGACTTTGGTAAACCATATACATTAAATCGGACGAAAATATATATGGGAGCTATATCTAAATATGAACCGATTTTCACGAAACTTTACACACATCATTCTAGACCTAAATCAGTACGCTGTGCCAAATTTCGTGCAAATCGAAAGATATATAGAGACTTTGGTACACTATATACCTTAAATTGGACGAAAATATATATGGGAGCTATATCTAAATCGGGACCGATTTTCAGGAAACTTAACACACATCATTCTAGACCTAATTCAGTACGCCGTGTCAAATTTCGTGCAAATCGAAAGATATATAGGGACTTTGGTACACCATATACATTAAATCGGACGAAAATATAATGGGAGCTATATCTAAATCTGGACCGATTTTCAGGAAACTTAACACAAATCATTCTAGACCTAATTCATTACGCTGTGCCGAATTTTGGGCAAATCAAACGATATATATATATATATACTTTGGTGCACCATTTACATAATATCGGACGAAACTATATATGGGAGCTATATCTAAATCTGAACCGATTTCACGAAACTTGGCAGACATCATTCTAGACCTAATTCAGTACGCCGTGCCAAATTTTGTGCAAATCGAAAGATATAGAGGGACTTTTGTGCACCATATACATTAAATCGGACGAAAATATATATGGGAGCTGTATCTAAATCTGAACCAATCTTCACGAAACTTGGCAGTCATCACTCTAGGCTCAATTCAGTACGCTGTGCCAAATTTCGGGCAAATCGAAAGATGTATAGGGACTTTGGTACACCATTTACATTAAATCGGACGAAAATATATATGGGACCGATTTTTCCTAATTTCAATAGGGTTCTTCCTTTGGCTAAACAAATGAGCTGCACCAAATGTGATCCAATTCGGATCATAAAAACGACCTGTACTTTGTATAAATCGACTTATAAAGTGATTCTATGCATATGCTCAAAAGGAACCATGTGTCTATCTCGTTTCCTTTTGCTGTTACAAACATATGCACAAAAACATAATACCCTGTACCACAGTGTGGTGAAGGGTGACCCTTATGGTGACCCTTCCTCACAGGAAGAATAATACCGGCAGCTCTTCCATAGGAAGAAGAATACCTCTAGGTCTCCTATGGGAAGAAGAATACCTGCAGCTGTTCCATAGGAAGAAGAATACCTCCAGGACTTCCATAGGAAGAAGAATTCCTGCAGCTTTTCCATAGGAAGAAGAATACATACTTACAGTTCTCCTCTATAGGAGGAAGAATACCTGCAGCTCTTCTACAGGAATAAGACTCCTGCAGCTCTTCCACAGGAAGAGAAATTCCTGCAGCTCTTCCACAGGAAGAAGAATACATGCAGCTCTGCTATAGTAGGATCTCCATATATATAATATCTCCAGCCCTCCTCTAGGAAGAAGAGCTCTACTATAGGAAGAAAATTAGATACAGCTCTCCTATAGGAAGAAATATTCCTCCATCATTCCTATAGGCAAAAAAATACATGCAGCTCTCCTATAGGAAAAAGAAAAAAGAATACCTGCAGCACTTCCATAGGAAGAAGAATACCGGCAGCTCTTCCACAGGAAGAAGAATACCTACAGTTCTCATCTAGGAAGAAGAATACCTGCCGCTCTTCCACAGGAAGAATTATACCTCCAACTTTCCTATAGAAATAAAATTAAATACAGCCCTCCTATAGGACGAAGAATACCTCTAGGTCTTCCATACCCTTAAACGTATTTTTTTAAAAATCCGCGCCTTATGGTGACCCTTAAAAATATTTTTTTTAAAAATCCGCGCCTTATGGTGACTCTTAAAAATATTTTTTTAAAAATCCACGCCTTTTTGTGACCTTAAAAATACTTTTTAAAAAATCGGCGCCTTATTGTGACCCTTTTGGCTCCTTTCGACTCCTGTCTATCCATACTGTTTTTGTGTAGAAAAATCCTTAGTTAGAATCAGTCTTAGTGTTACATCTGGCCCCCCTGTATGCATACCCAAGGTCATACCTACACAACTTGCAACTACTGCCAACGAGTTTAAATTTCCTTTTATACTTATCCTAATCGTATCGATTACATTTGACCCCATGAACCTTTCTGTACATGATTTTGAACTTGAAAGAAACAAGTAATAAAATAGAAACTATAAAAACAGGTATGAAGTTGCAATCAAACGATTATCGATGGTCACAAACAAATATTTTCTTTCTTTCACCCAAACATTAAAACAATAACTACAACAAAAATAAACACTTTGGAAAACGAAGAAAACCGAAAAGAAAATGTGTGGAAACCTAGAAGAAAAAGGCAAAAAGAAAATCCACTAGTTTGCTGGTAATGAAAAAAAAAATCAATAAAACAATCAAAACAATTTTCTCACCAAACACGTTGAAGAACAACGACGTTCCACAAGGCATTAGAGGTAAGGTGATAAAAAAGAAACCCCGAGAAAGCGAGAAGCGTGTGGAAAAGAAGGAGAAGGGTGGGGGGTTTCCTATTGACCAAAAACAGAAACGACATTAAATTGTTAATGCCACACCATAATAATAGTTGTAGTAGTCGAAGAGTCGTAGTCGTCATCTTGGTATGTCCATGCTAACAACTCCGACCACATTCAAACTGGTTGCACCAAGAGGGGTTTGGATAAGAGGAGAGATAGAGCAGATTTTCCAGAACAGCATCATAGAGATTTTAGCTTTCGAGTTCTCATCGACACAAGGAAATGGAATAACAGAAATCTCTGTAATTTCCACTGCCTCTAACCCCTCTTTTTTATTTTTTCCTTCCCCACTTTTCTCTTCTAAAACTTCTCCAAATACTGCAGCAGAGCTAATAAACAAGTCGCTTGTTGAATCGATGACGACCAGACCCAACCATCCAGCCAGCCAGCATCATCAGCAACCCATTCATGGCTGTGCAAAACATCCGTTCATCTATTCCAAAAAAAACCGCATTCGCAATTCGAAATTGTTAACCAGTAAAACTAATACTCCATTCCATTCGAATGGCAAGGCGAATAATAAATGCTATAACAACAACAAATACAACAACTACAACAAACATTGTAACAACTTGGCATTGATGCTAAAAGCAACACTTCTTAATGCAGCGGATGGATGGGTGGTGTAGATGTTGTCGTTGTTTTCTAAATAAATAGCACCATCAATGGGGACATTGAATTTCCTCTAACTTGTCTTAGAACATTCGATGTGAAGGGTGGACAAGGGGTTTTGGCAAATGTACTCAAATATGCAGATTAGATATGTACGCATGTGTGTGTGTGTGAAGATGTTTAGTTAAAAGATTAGAACAAGTTTGATGACATTTTTGTTATTGCATTTTTTTTTTAAAGAAAACCAGTAAGGAACGTAGTAAAGTCGGCCGGGACCGACTATATGATACCCTTCACTCACTAAATTACTTAGCTGGCTTATTACAGAACGGTTGTTCCATAAACCGAGCTTAAAAAAGATTTCCAAGCGCATCGGTATTGTGCGCATCTCCTCCAATTTGAAAGTCCATGTTCCAAGATATTGTTTTCTACTTGGTCTTTCCATTTTATTCGTGACCTTCCCCTTCTACGGGAACCATCAGTAGGCTCGCTTTTATATGCCTTTTGGGCTAAGGGCATTCTCATTCATTTGCACAACATTGCCTAGCCATCGTAGTCGCTGCAGCTCAATACGACTGACTATGTCGACGTCCGCGTATAAATTGTAAATCTCATGGTTCATTCGACGCCAATATTCACCGTCGACGCAGACCGGCCCGTAAATCTTTCGGAGAATTTTTCTTTCAAACACCCCAAGAGCTGCCTCATCTGCTTGCGCAAGTACCCATGCTTCAGATCCATATAACAGCAAGGGTAGTATCAGCGTCTTGTAAAGAGTGAGTTTGGTCTGGCGGGAGGTGGCCTTTTTTCTAAACTGCTTACTTAGACCATAGTAGCATCTGCTGGTCATCACAATCATTCTCCGAATTTCAAAACTGATGCCATTCGTTTTATTTATGGCGGTACCAAGGTATATAAAATCTTTAACTACCTCGAAGCTGTAGTTCTCAAGTTCCACAGTTGGTTCGAGTCTACTGGACGTCTTGCGCGATACCCTTCACCACTTAGGGTATATTCAACAGATGAATCCTAATAGACGTCGAATTTTTGAATGAAATTGGATCCAAAAACATGTCATTCTGCAACCTATAATAAATTTTTCATTTGGTCAGAGATGCTTAGAGTACTTGGGTACCTACCTTGCGGTCTTACCCCACGGTGCTGTAAACACCAGTTAATACAAAGCGTCAACCAAAGCCCCACACCGAAATGCAGGTACCAATCGATCACACGTGTTTGGACGCGATCACCTCCTTGGATGAGGAGCGGAGCCCATCTAAAACTCCTGCCTTTCTATGGGTCAGGCACCCGGTTGTAATGCAACTCCACACCGAGCCACAGCTCTACCCGCGATTTGGGTATAAACCACATCCAGCACGATGCTCCCCGAAGGGCCAACACCAACTGCCAGGCTAGATCCGCACACCTTCGGTCAGGTTCACAGCCAAAGCTATTACCAGTAGAACCCCAAACAGTTCGAGACTGGTCACTCACAGACTATAGCCTCTGCCCAGCTTCATAGCCAAAGCTACCACCATTAGGACTAACATGCAGGCTCTCTACAATGAAACAATTGCTGAAAGGGGATACAATGCAAAAGTGGCCACCAACATCACACGATATTGGTAGCCACCATGCATCTCACACCTCCCAACAATTATTCCCACACCGTCTCCATCCTCACCCAATGATCATTCCACAAGCCTACAATGTTCGGGAATGGTGACCCTACTAGTTTCGATCCACGATCCGGGATTAGTAAACCCAATTCAGTACGCTATGCCAAATTTCCTGCATATCGAATGATATATAGGGACTTTGGTGCACCATTTAAAATAAATCGGAAGAAAATATATATGGGAGCTATATCTGAATCTGAACCGATTTTCAGGAAACTTAACATACATCTTTCTAGGCCTAATTCATTACGCTGTGCCAAATTTCGTGCAAATCGAAAGATATACATATGCAAATCGAAAGGTATACATATACATTTACATTAAATCGGACGAACATATATATGGTAGATATATCTAAATCGGAACCGATTTTTATGAGACATAACACACATTATTCTAGACTAAATTCAGTACTCTCTGACAAATTTCGTGCAAATCGAAAAATATATAGGACCTTTGGTGCAGCATTTACTTAAAACCCGACGAAAATATATATAGGAGCTATATCTCAATCGGAACCGATTTTCACAAAACTTAACACACATCATTCTACACGTAATTCAGTATACTATGCAAATTTCGTACAAATCGAAAGATATATGGGGACTTTTGTGCACCATATACCTTAAATCGGACGAAGATATATATGGGAGCTATATCTAAATCTGAACCGATTTTCAGGAAACTTAACACACATCATTCTAGACCTAATTCATTACGCTATGCCAAATTTCGTGCAAATCGAAAAATATATAGGGACTTTGGTACACCATTTACCTTAAATCTGAAGAAAATATATATGGGGCTATATCTAAATCTGAACCGATTTTCAGAAAACTTAACACACATTATTCTAGACTTAATTCAGTACGCCGTGCCAAATTTCGTGCAAATCGAAAGATATTTAGGGACTTTGGTGCACCATTTACCTTAAATCGGACGAAAATATATATGGGAGCTATAACTAAATCTATCATTTAAGGATTTACTAATTGTCTCTAAAAGGTCCTTCTTCGCTAAAAAAATGTTTGTATGGTTTCCACCAATCCACCACTTTTTAATTTTCCACAAATCCTAACATTTGACTTTTTCAATTTCCTACTTTTTCAACATTCTAACAATTCAACAATTGTGCTGGACATCAATTCAAATGTCGCTGCTACGCCTTAGATGCTGTCAATCTACAGCACCACAAAAAGAAGCCAAGCCAAACCTTTTTTCCGATTTCTTGACCTTTTTCTTCTTCTGCGTTGACTAAGTATTTTTTCTTAGTTTCGGGTGCTACAACAACGAAAATAACAACTCGAAGAAATAATGGCATCATTATTACCAACATAAATTGAAGGTACAAGTGCTGTGAATATATGTGTGTGTGTGTGTCTGCACAGTGGAGTATTCAATTTTGTTTATAACCAAAACATATTCTAAGGCAATAATCAAAACAACAACGGCAACAAATACTTAGATGTTGTGTCACTTCAATAGAGTGTGTGGTTGTTGTTGCCCATAGCCATTAGCGTTGGTAACAAAAATCAGCAACAACAACAACAAGAGAAAAAAGCAATAATAATAGTAATAATAATAAATTCAATGAAGAACTCAAGTCGGTAACAAAATTGATATTGGAAACGTAAAGTGATGGTGACCAAACCGCATAACCACCATCGAGTCAAGATGCCGTGAGCTAAACATGCTGCCAGCCAGAAGACGACAGCATCATCAGAGGAGTGCTGGTGCAAAAAAAAAAAAAAAGAAGGCGACTACAAAATGCTACGAACAACAGAAGGCTGATGCATCTTTTTTTCTATTGCTGATGAGTTTTTTTGCCTCTGGAAAGAAAGAAGAAAAAACTCAACACACACACACAAATCATCTACAAGCCACAAAAATAATCTGTAATCAACTTTCCAAGCTGCACAATTGAAGGCCCCTCTCTCCCCCTTATTGCAATCCCCCTTATTTCCCATCTTCCTGTTGCTGGGTCTTGTATTTTTTATCCCCTCCCCTCCAAAACTTGGCCAAATTTTATTGTGTGCAGGTTTTTTTCTTTCTTTCTTAATTTTCTTTCTTTTCACCTACCCTTCTCACTTCGCCTCCAGCAACCATCCATCTCTTGCCATTCACTTTCATATGAAATCGTAATTTGAAAGAAAGATGAAAAAAAAAATAAATCTCCAAAATTAAATCATTGATGAAGAAAAAAACATCTTCTTTATCTCCAGCTGTTGCTGGTGCTGATGAAGATGCTGAAATTATTGAGCATTTGGTATGGTGTTGTTGTTGTTGCTGATTCGCTAATATCGATTGCATGTATGTATCGAATTTTGTGCTTACCACAGGATTTTGAGATTAAATTATATTTCACACACACGCATACCGACACACAGTTTGGTAAAATTAAATTGCCAAATAGTTTTTTTTTTTTGGTGGATGCGCAAGTGTAATTGATTTAGAGGAGCAGAGAAGATTTCATAAATTAACCTGCTGAGTTAAAAATGGAAATTGATTGATATCGATATCCAAGAATATAAATTTGGTGGATTTTTCTGAAAGTTAACTACAAAATGTCTTCTGTAAAAGAATGGATTTGAAAATTTGCTACAAAAGATCCCCAAAAAATATACACATACAAACGTCCTTTTAAAGTTGAGTTCGTCTAAGACTGTCTGGTCCTCAGCTCGCCTAACATACAATAAATACGCCCTGGCCTTCAGTAGACCTCTAAAGATTCCCAATCATGCACTTTGTCCGTAAATATATTCAAGCCTTCCATTGGGTGTAAAGAGTTCCTGTATTTCAACTTCCTTGCAGAACTTCTATAAATATTTTCAATCGATATCATTTAATATATCCTCTACAATATCGTTGATTTTTAGAAGAGTTCTATAGGGGATTCAATTTTCAGGGTGATATTTCAGGATAAGTTCAATTCTAGGTACCAGAAGAAAATAAATCGTATATTACATTAATAATGTTCGGAAAGTGTGTACAATATCTGAATGTGCGCATTTAAATCGAAATATTTTGGAAAATACATATGCGAATTTTCTAACACCAATGCAGAGGTCGATAAGAGCTTCTGAAATAAAGAAACCAACAAAAACGAAATTAGGAACAGACGGAGAACGATACCAAAACAAAACAAAGCCGAGCAATGAATGGTGGTGTTTTTATACCCTTCACCACACTGTGCTACTGGGTGTTATGTCTTTGTGCATATGTTTGTAACAGGAAAAAGGAAACGAGATAGACACATGGTTCCTTTTGAGAATATGCATAGAATCACTTTTTGAGTCGATTTACGCATGGCCGTCTGTCTGTTTGTCCGTCCGTCTGTCCATGTTAATTTGTACACAAGCTACAGGTCGCATTTATGATCCGAATTGGATGAAATATGACATAGGTCACTTATTTGGCCCAAGGACGGACCCTATTGAAATTGGGAAAATTCGGTTCAGATTTAGATATAGCTCCCATATATATTTTCGTCCGATTTAAGATAACTGGTGTACCAAAGTCCCTATATTTTTCGATTTGCATGAAATTTGGCATACCGTTATGAATTAGGTCTAGAATGATGTGTGCCAAGTTTCCTGAAAATCGGCCCAGATTTAGATGTAGCTCCCATATATATTTTCGTCCGATTTAAGGTAAATGGGGTACCAAAGCCCCTATATATCTTTCGATTTGCACGAAATTTGGTATAGCCTACTGAATAAGGTCTAGAATGATGTGTGCTAAGTTTCGTGAAAATCGGTTCAGATTTAGATACAGCTCCCATATATATTTTCGTCCGATTTAAGGCAAATGGTGTACCAAAGTCTCTATATAGTCTTCGATTTTCACGAAATTTGACATAGCGTACTGAATTGATACTAGAATGATGGTGCAAAGTTTCGTGAAAATCGGTTCAGATTTAGATATAGCTTCCATTATATTTTCATCCTATTTTAGGTAATTGGTGCACCAAAGGCCCAATATATTTTTCGATGTGCTCGAAATGTGGCATAGCGTACTGAATTGCGTCTATAATAATGTGTGCAAAGTTTCGTGAAAATCTGTTCAGATTTTAGGTAATTGGTGCCCCAAAATCTCTGAAAATCATTCTATTTGCACGAAATTTGTCATAGCGTACTGAATTTAGGCATATGTAGAATATACCCTTAGTGGTAAAGGGTATCATATCGTCGGCCCAGCCCGACTTTACTATTTTCCTTACTGGTTATTTTTTAAATATTTGAATATTTTGTTGCCTTTTTGCATGAGGAGTGGATCCATGTCTAAACTAAATTTATCACACTTAGGTTCTTAATTAAAGCAAACTAAATTTCATATGGGTTCCAAAATATTTTTATATGGAGATTGTATGTTCCCTACTCCATAGTATTATATTATATTCTATAATATTAAAAATCTCCTCAAAGAACCAATTGAAGTGGTTGTTGAATGCAAGAATGAACGAATCCTCCATTCCAGTGCCTTAAGTGTCTCACTCCCATGATGATATTATTTATTCAGCTTTAAACTAATATTTGGCGAACAAATATCACCTACCATCGAAGGCATATATTTTTGGCGCCCTGACCATTAAACATAAATCATTTCGAAAGCCAACACCAGAATGGAACCCAAAAAATGCTACGCAACTTAATACCCATCCTCTTGGCCTAGCACTCCACGAAATTTTTAATATAAATATTTGCATTAAAATTCTAAATGTTTAACAACGCCCCGCTTAACCTTTTTGTTATTTTCGAAAAATAAATAAGAAGAACGAACAACAAATTTTGAAATTAATAACCACCTGTTAGAACAGGGCAAACATAAATCAACTTCAGCGCCCAGACATTGTGTCTGGGTTGAGTGGTATGGATGGGATGGTAGGTTAAATGAAAACAAAAGTTAATTTCAAACATTTTAATGAAAATTTTATGTTTTTGAAAAGAAGAACAAAAATATAGTTATTAAACAAAAAGGAAATTATATTAAAAGCTCTAACAAATTCCACTGTTATTATAAAAACAAAAGGTGTCCAGCTACATGATGGGGACCACTCACAGCAAAACTGGGCAATTTAAATTAATTGCCAAGACAAGAGCAACACCACTGACCTGACGGCTGGCTGGCTGGCTGGCTGGCTGGCTGGCTGGTTAGGTATCTTATGGAAATGGTCTTCAAGAAGTGGCAATTAAACAAAACGTTATTTACTAGCCAAGGCAAATGCAACAACAACCACACGATGAGAAGAAAAAAATACCAAAGAGTTTCAACGGAACCTAACAACCATTTTTTTTCCTGGCCACTTCTTTCTTTTGTTGTATGATTTGTTTTCTTTTTTTCGCCACATAATTCCAAGGGGTATTATTTATTTAAGCTTCTTCTTCTTCTCGTTGTTTTGGCGACTTCCAAACAATTAGTTGGCCATAAAAGACAACGACAGCGAAATATAAATCAGCCAAAACCTGGTGATGGTGAAACATAATATTTTTGCCATTCTCTACATTTTTTGTTTCTTGTATTTATGTGGACTACTTTCGTTTCGCCTATCATCCTCATCATCATCACATCACTATCGAATCAGTGAAATCACTTTTACTAACACGGATCTGACCATTATACATACATAGGATTGTATTACAATCTTGTTGTTACTGACGATGATGGTGATGATGATGATAGGTGGTTACCGGACAATGCGCAAAATAATAAAAATTTATTTGTTAGTTGATTATAGCAAACAAATGAACAAAATAAAAAAGCAACAACAGCACAAAAAATATTAACAACTGGCCACACATTGAAAACTGAAACGCACATTCCATATTGTTTTTTTTTTCAGTAGCTTTGGTGACGGTCTGGCTAGCCGTTCAGCTTGTCAGCTGTCATAGTTTTAATAACAACCGTTTGTTTTTTCACTGATGCAAGCAGAAAATAAAAATTACAAAAATAACAAATATCAGAAAAAAATATTTGTAGATAAAGACCAGTAAACAAAGTAATATTGGTGGACGGGATCGAACATGTGATACCCTGCATAATTTCATGAAAGATTTACTGTTTTGGTCTATTGGGAAGGAACTTTTTGGGTCATAAAAATTAAACATTAAAACCCAGTAGGTAAGGTAGTACAGCCCTTTGCCGCCGACTATGTGATACCCTCTACAACTACTATTATACCCTCCACCATAGTATGGAGGGTATATTAATTTTGTCATTCCGTTTGTAACTCATCGAAATAATCATTTCCGACCCTATAAAGTATATATATTCTTGATCAGGGTAAAATTCTAAGACGATCTAGCCATGTCCGTCCGCCTGTCCGTCCGTCCGTCTGTTGTAATCACGCTATCTTCTGAAGGAATTGAGATAGGGTGCTGAAATTTTGCATAGGGTTGTCTTTTGTCTGCAGGCAGGTCAAGTTCGATGATGGGATATATCGGTCCACGTTTAGGTATAGCTCCCATATAACAGTACCTCCCAATTTTCGGTATTTTGGGGTTTTTGAGCTCGTTTTTCAACCGAATACGCGGAAAATTGGTACATTAAGTTCTTATGGGGTACTAAATGTCTCCACAAAAAATTATAAATATAGGTCCAATTTTTCTGGTAGCCACCATATAACGGTACCTCCTAATTTTCAGTATTTTGGGGATTTTGATCGTATTTTTCCACCGAATTGCCGGTAATCTAGTATTTTGAGTTCTTAATAGGTACCAAGTCTCTCTACAAAAAATTATGTATATAGGTACATTTTTTCGGATAGCCCCCATATAAGGGTACCCCCAATTTTCGGTATTTTGGGGTTCTTGAGCGATATTCCCCATCTTCGAATTTGAACTAAGCTTGGAAGAAATAATAAGATGGGCAAAGTTCGGATGAAATCTAAATTTTCTGAAACGGATTTGGTCCAAAGAGACATGGGGTCTAGAACCAATATTTCGATGAGGCACATTTTCATCGTGTTAAAGTGTATACACTCTCATTAGCCATAAGGCTGAGGGTATAATTATCCTTTAAAATTTTCTAAAATTTGTATTATGGTTTATATAATCCGTTTTTAGAAATGTCGGCATAGGTCCACTTTTTGGTATGTTTCCTATATTTTCATTTATAGTACCTGTCAATATAACTATGGTGGAGGGTATCCAAAGTTGGGCCCGGCCGAACTTACCGCTTTTTCACTTGTTTTCTGTTAAGACCCCCTTAATGTTGGCCGATCATCATTCCTAATCATTGCCCTGATTCACTTACTTTTTTAGAATTTTATGATTTTCGGATCAGAATTGTCATCTCTAGAGCGCCTAGAAAAAATAGGCAAAACTAAAATTTTATTTATTGACCGGTTATTATCAATAAAAACATCGTCATTGGAAAATGTACTACTATAATATTTTCTATCCTCTGAGAAACCAAAATATCAAATTACAGATACCTAAGTAGGAAATTTGTCTGCCAAAAATGTCCTTTATTATATTTAAATTTGACATTCCCAATTTTAGCCATATGGGAAGGACTCATATATAGGGGCTATATTAAAGCATGGCCCTAATAACTAAGATTGTTTTATTACTGCCACATCATAGAATCAGTAAGTAAAGATAAAAAGTCGGACGGAGCCGACTATATGATAACCTGTGGTCTATTAGGATATTTGAAACTATTTTAATCAGTCCTAACACATCTTATTCTGGCATCTATGCAAAATTGCATGTCAATTGGGTACGCCATTCATGTCCTAGGTGTACCATTTGTATGAAATTGAACTAAACAATGTACATAAGATTTATATGTAGATCCGGTTCGATTTCAAGGAAAATTGATATATGCCAATAAGTATGCTGAAGTACAGCGCCTTGTCCAAACAAAAAAATTGAATCCAAAGAAAATATATATGGTAGCTATATCTAAATCTGAACCGATTTAAAGCAAATTTTACAGACGTCATTCTAGGCTAATTTCGATACGCTGCGCACTCAAACAAACGTTACGTATTAGGAGCATCATTTCAAAAAGATATCGCAGCTTAATTCAAAAATGAACAGGTTTGACCGATATTTAATACACCACATTGCAGACTCACTAAGCCACCACTGAGAGCTATCTCTAAATCTGATCCGATTTCAACGAAACATTGCATTTTAGATTCAATACGCACAATACAGAGCACAATTTGTATATATCGGACGAACATATATATGAAACGATTTAAACGAAACTTAGCACACATCATTCAAGACTCAATTTAATACGCTATGCGCAATTTCGTGTAAATTGGAAGAATCATTGAGATTGTGGTGCACC
Organism: Musca vetustissima; assembly: GCF_032173495.1. Taxonomy (NCBI): domain Eukaryota; kingdom Metazoa; phylum Arthropoda; class Insecta; order Diptera; family Muscidae; genus Musca; species Musca vetustissima. The sequence continues at coordinate 48,384 of NW_026878776.1, read as the reverse complement.
ATTTACCTAAAATCGGACGAAAATATATATGGGAGCTATATCTAAATCTGAGCCGAAACTTAACACACATTAAATCGGACGAAAATATATATCGGAGCTATATCTAAATTTGAACGGATTTCCACGAAACTTAAAACACCTTATACCAGACTTAATTAAATACGCTGTGCCAAATTTCGTCCATATCGAAAGATGTTTAGGGACATTGGTGCACCGTTCACTTTAAATCGTACGAATATATATATGGGAGCTATATCTAAATCTGAACCGATTTCAACGAAACTTAACACACATCATTCTAGGCTTATGCCAAATTTCGTGCATACCGAAAGATATGCAGTGACTTTGGTACATCATTTACCTAAAATCGAACGAAAATATATATGTGAGCTATATATAAATCTGAACCGATTTTCACGAAACTTAATACACATCATTCTAGGCTTAATTCAATACGCTATGGCAAATTTTGTGCAAATCGAATGATATATAGGGACATTGGTGCACCATTTACATAAAATCGGATGAATATATATGAGCTATATCTAAATCTGGACCGATTTTCACGAAACTTTGCAAACATCATTCTAGACTTAATTTAGGACGATGTGCCAAATTTCGTGCAAATCGATAGATATATAGGGACTTTGGAACACAATTTGCTATAAATCTGACGAAAATATATATGGGAGCTATATCTAAATCTGAATCGATTTTCCCCAATTTCAATGGGGTTCGTCCTTGGGCCAAACAAATGAGCTGCAAAAAATTTTATCCAAATCGGATCTGAAATGCGACCTGTACTTTGTTTATAATTTAACACCAACAGACGGATAGACGGACGGACATGCATAAGACGACTTAGAAAGTGATTCTATGCATATTCTCAAAAGGAACCATGTGTCTATCTCGTTTCCTTTTGCCTGTTACAAACATATGCACAAAGACTTAATACCCTGTACCACAGTGTGGTGAAGGGTATAAAAAGTGCCTTAGACCATCAATATATTTAAAATGTGGCGGCACCATCATATGGGTGATATGTGAAGATATTGATATCCATTGAAAATTTTTTGCTTCAAAGACCGATGTACTAAATTGCAAAACTGGCATTCGAACAAACAGCTCAAATTTAAATTCCTAATAGTGGAGCTGTATCAAAGCATGGGCCTATATTGTAAAATAATATATCAAGATGTATTTGATCCTACGAAAACCTCTTGTTGAAAAACGTCTGGTCAACAGCACCTCTTGCTTACATTGAGATATATTCCGAATATTATTAATGTTCAGTGCAGTCCTTCTAATTACTTGTCCATATTCCACCGTGAGTTGTGTTGTGATGTTCGGCTTACAATTGTGGCATATAGATCGACTCGAAAAAAAAAACACAAAAATTAAGTTTTCGGTCCACTTCATCCCAATATTATTATCTGATCATCACCGAAAATTATGTGCATTGTCCTAGACGATAAATGGAACCTCATGGAACATTTCAAAGCGATTTCCGCCCTCTAGTGTGGTGATGGTTTATTAAATAATAATTGAATACGTAAGCACCTGTAAATATTTACGCGCAACTCCCATATCTGAGTACATACGACAATATAATTGGTATCAATTTAAAGGTCAACCACTCCTCTTGGATATACTATCAACTTATTGGGTCTATATTCTTCAGGAGTAAATATAGACGCCATAGAATACAAATTTTGTCACTTTTCACACAAAAGTCAGGGTTCATTTGTTAATTTGACCAGCAAAATATTGACCAATCTTTATCAAAACAGGCATGCTTATTCTTTGGCCCGATCCCCTTCTCCATGCAAAATTTGGTGATGTTCGGGCCACAATTGCGGCCTCTGGAGCGACCAGAAAATTGGACACACATTAAGTATTTAGTCCATTTCATCCCCGAAAGATTTATCGATCTTTTCCTAAGAAAAATAGAGGTCTTCATTGGCCAGAACCCATCCTACATGCAGAATTTCGTGAAGATTGCTTCATAACTGTGGCATGTATCGTGTTTACAAATTATAATGGACAGTCGGACGGACACACATGTCTAGATCGACTCAGCTAGTCGAGATATGACAATCGGTATACTTAAAGGTGGGTCTAGAACCAATATTTCGCGGGGTTACAAACTCTTGGGGCTGCACAAAGCTATAATACCCTGCCAACATAGTTGTGTAGGATATAGAAAATCGAAAAACTATACGGTCATAAAAATATTTTGAAAATAATCCACCTTTGTGAGCTATTAATTTTCCATAAAAATACCTTTTGGCCTTGCAATAATATCCGTTTACTCTTCTAAAACAAATCCTATTTTTTTGTGTTTTCCCTAACCTTTAATTTTTTTATAGTTTTTTTTTTTTTTTTTTTGAAACTCAATTCAATATTCCCATTCACTCTTTTATTGCTGTCATCCTTAATTGTTTATTGTTTATTCCCTGAAGGATAATTGGTATTCAATTAAATTTTTTTTATTTCTCTGCTCTGCTATTGACAATGCCTTGATTAACAGAACAAATTGTTATATATATGCAATAATAAAATACAATAACAACAACAGCAAAAAAAAAACACACCCTGTCTATCTTGTTTTAATAAATTTATTTATTGTTAATTAAAATTATTATTTCTGATAGTGATTTTTATACCCTTCACCACACTGTGGTACAGGGTATTATGTCTTTGTGCATATGTTTGTAACAGGTAAAAGGAAACGAGATAGACACATGGTTCCTTTTGAGAATATGCATAGAATCACTTTTTAAGCCGATTTATGCATGTCCGTCCGTCCGTCCGTCCGTCTGTCCGTCTGTCCGTCTGTCCGTCTGTCTGTCCATGTTAAATTGTAAACAAAGTACAGGTCGCATTTATGATCCGAATTGGATAAAATTTGGCATAGGCCACTTATTCGGCCCAAGGACGAACCCTATTGAAATTGGGAAAAATCGGTTCAGATTTAGATATAGCTCCCATATATATATTTAACCGATTTAATGTAAACGGCCCCTATATATCTTTCGATTTGCACGAAATTTGGTACAGCCTAATCATTTAGGCCTAGAATGATGTCTGCCAAGTTTCGTGAAAATCGGTCCAGATTTAGATATAGCTCCCATATATAGTTTTGTCCGATTTCATGTAAATGGTGCCCCAAATTCCCTATATATCTTTTGATTTGCACGAAATTTGGCATAACGTACTGAATAAAGCCAAGAGTGATGTCTGCCAAGTTTCGAGAAAGTCGGCCCAGATTTAGATATAGCTCCCATATATAGTTTCGTCCGATTTCATGTAAATGGTGCACCAAAGTCCCTATATATCCTTCGATTTGCACGAAATTTGGCATAACATACTGAATTGAGCCTAGAATGATGTCTGCCAAGTTTCAAGATAATCGGTCCAGATTTAGATATAGCTCCCATATATAGTTTCGTCCGATTTCATGTAAATGGTGCACCAAAGTCCCTATATATCCTTCGATTTGCACGAAATTTGGCATAACGTACTTAATTGAGCCTAGAATGATGTCTGCCAAGTTTCGAGAAATTCGGTCCAGATTTAGATATAGCTCCCATATATAATTTCGTCCGATTTAATGTAAATGGTGTATCAAAGTCCCTATATATCTTTGGATTTGCACGAAATTTGGCATAACGTTCTGAATTGAGCCTAGAATGATGTCTGCCAAGTTTCGAGAAAATCGGTCCAGATTTAGATATAGCTCCCATATATAGTTTCGTCCGATTTCATGTAAATGGTGCACCAAAGTCCCTATATATCTTTCGATTTGCACGAAATTTGGCAGAACGTACTGAATTGAGCCTAGAGGGATGTCTGCCAAGTTTCGAGAAAATCGGTCCAGATTTAGATATAGCTCCCATATATAATTTCGTCCGATTTCATGTAAATGGTGCATTAAAGTCCCTATATATCTTTCGATTTGCACGAAATTTGGCATAACGTACTAAATTGAGCCTAGAGTGATGTCTGCCTTGTTTCGTGAAAATCGGTCTAGATTTAGATATAGCTCCCTTTTATTATAGATTGATTTTAAGTAATTGACGCACCAAGGAACCAATAGGAACAAACCATTCTGAGATTAGTATAACCTAACCTGTGACAAGTTTGTTTGAAATCGCTTAATATTTGGATAGAGCTTCCATATATATTTTCGCCCGATTGATGTCAGATTAACATCAAATTTTGCACAACGTACAAAATTGCGTAGTTGCGTTTTCTAGAAGCACAGACATAGCCCAACGGATGACCTATTTATATTTGTTTGAAGTCGAATTACATACTTTATGGATAGATCTAGGTGGATTCACACTTAGATAAATATCACATATTTTATTTGATCCAATTTCATGTTAGTAGCCCTGTTTAATATACCCATAGTGGTGAAGGGTATCATATAGTCGGCCCCGTCCGACTTTACTACTTTCCTTACTGGTTTCAGTTGTTTTTTTTGCGAAAATTGAAAATTTTATTATTTTTTACATGACCAACAAATAATAATGTTTATCAACGTTAATTCTATTTGGTGTGTGTGTGTGACAACAATATACGATGCTGTGATATTCTCGGATGTTGATGGTGTTGTTTTTTTTTTTTTTTTTTGTAATTTAATTAGTTGTAAATTTGCAAAGTTGTCGGAATGTGGTGGCAGCCAAGTGTTTTATTAAAAAATGGGAAATATAATTATAATTGAAGAGTTGTTAACGATTAACAACAACCACAAATAGGCACACAAACACAAAAATGCACATAGGTACTTACACACACACACACACTGAGCAAAAGTTTTAGTTAAATTAAATTAAGTGAATAATTATAAAGTTTTATGAGTTAATTATAAACAGTTATAAATTGTTGCAAAACAGTTAGCAGAAATTTAAAAGGGTGTATAATAATTTAAAAATGCCACCAAGCTCACCCCACCCTAATATCTGCACATCTGCATATCCATATACCCATTTTTGACATTAAATGCATTATGATGTAACATTATTTATTAATAGCTATTGTATCTCTTATTACTGCATTGCATTTTATTTTTTGCAGTTGTTGTTTTTGTTATTATTTCATCTTTGTCATTTTTGTTGTTGTTTACCATCAGTGAATGGTAAAAAAAAGAACACCACTAGAGATGATGCTGATGATGCAGCAATGCTCATTTTCAATTTATGCGGTAATCGAAGCCAACTGTTTGGTACTTCAACACTCTAAAGATTAACAGCGGAATTTTATTACCCAGCAGTGCGAGCAGCGGTGGCAGCAACCCACACCGATCCATCGACCGACCGACCGAATGCAGCTGTGTTGTGACAAAGGCACGTGCAATCCAACCAACCAAACGCCAACTCATGTAATATTTAAAGAGGCGACAAACACACACATACATACACATGCTCATTTGGCAAATAAATAATTATAATGTGTAAACATGGGTATAGAGGAAGATGGAGGTACTAAACAGAGGAATGACAAAAACAACTAATATAAATAATAAATATTATATATTATTCATCATTTAGTAATGAAAGGTAATAAATATGCAGATGTGAATGTTAGGGTTCGTGTACGGTCCTACCAAAGAATTTTCTATAGAATACTCAAGGGGTCTCCGTATCGAAAATCAATGAGTCAGTTTAAATGAAAGAGGATATCTTAAAACACGTCTTCGGATAGAAGAACAAGGGGCGGAACAACAAAATTTTCATAGAAGGTCACGAGGTAAATATGCAGATAACGATATGGAACTTCCACGAGTCTTCCATAGAAGAATATGGGGACATCTTAAAGCAGATCAATGTTTTTTTTTTATGGAAGGCATGATGTGTTTGATATAAGACCAAAAGACTGAACAACGAATTTTCCATAGAATATCATGTAGTTATACCATTCACCACACTGTGGTACAGAGTATTATGTCTTTGTGCATATGTTTGTAACAGGCAAAAGGAAACGAGATAGACACATGGTTCCTTTTGAGAATATGCATAGAATCACTTTCTGAGTCGATTTATGCATGTCCGTCCGTCTGTATATGTTAAATTGTAAACAAAGTACAGGTCGCATTTATGATCCGATTTGGATGAAATTTGGCACAAGTCACTTATTTGACCCAAGGACGAACCCTATTGAAATTGGGAAAAATCGGTTCAGATTTAGATATATAGCTCCCATATATAGTTTCGTCCGATTTAAGGTAAATGGTGCACTAAAGTCCCTACATATCTTTCGATTTGCACGCAATTTGGCACAGTGTACTTAATTAGGTCTAGAATGATGTGTGTTAAATTTCGTAGAAATCGGTTCAGATTTAGATATAGCTCCCATATATATTTTCGTCCGATTTTATGTAAAAGGTGTACCAAAGTCCCTATATATCCTAGGATTTGCACGAAATTTCGCATAGCGTACTGTATGAAGTCTAGAGTGATCTTTGTTAAGTTTCGGGAAAATCGCTTCAGATTTCGATAAAGCTCCCACATGCATAGAGTAACTTCTGGTAATGTGGACCATGCGTCAAATGTGGACCACCCCCCATATCTAAGAAAATGCTTGAAATATGCCAATGCCGCCTTGATAAATGTTTTCCTAATTAGTGAAAACAAACATCAAACTTGGTTTTTAATAAATAATTGCAATGTTGAAAATTTAGTAGGTGAAAATGTAGCTCCGATTTTAAAAGTGTGACTTGAAAATTTTTTAGCACAATAGTCGAACGATTTTGTAACATAGTCGAACATTTTGTTTTTCTCAAATATAAAGAGGTTATGTGGTTTTCTTGTTTTCTTTAACAAAAATACACGTTTATCTGTAATTACTTTCGGTTATTTTTAAATTTTTATTCATTTTTGAAGCCGATAATTATTTTTAAATAAAAATATTCAATGTAGGATAATGTGGACCACTATAAAAAAGTGGGACATTTTCATGAGGACGAGTTCGAAACAAGGGCGCATTTAATATGCGAGGAGGTATTCTATCCTCTGAAAACTCGATATCAGAAATTATAGGTGCCTCGGTTGGATAATGAAGCAAGGACCTTCAAAATACCGCAAATGGGGTGGTACCCTTAATTGGGGGCTATTCCAAAACATGTACCCATATATTTTTGCATTCATTGTTACCCATGAGTGCAATAAATTGAAATTTATCACAATTAATCCACAAACTACCTTTAACTTACTGATCCTCATTACCCACACATACTGGTCCACATTACCCGCCCAGTTTTTTTTATTTGCAGTTTAGAGCTTTTTGAAATATAATGCAATAACATTTTTATGGACAAATATATATAATTTTGGACCTGGAATATAATTAGCCAACAAATCTACCATGCTGTGAAAACAATTTGTTTTTATTTTTTACCGTTGTTACGCCCACAATATCAACCAGTAAGGAAAGTAGTAAAGTCGGACGGGGCCGACTATATGATACCCTTCACCACTATGGGTATATTAAACAGGGCTACTAACATGAAATTGGATCAAATAAAATATGTGATATTTATCTAAGTGTGAATCCACCTAGATCTATCCATAAAGTATGTAATTCGACTTCAAACAAATATAAATAGGTCATCCGTTGGGCTATGTCTGTGCTTCTAGAAAACGCAACTACGCAATTTTGTACGTTGTGCAAAATTTGATGTTAATCTGACATCAATCGGGCGAAAATATATATGGAAGCTCTATCCAAATATTAAGCGATTTCAAACAAACTTGTCACAGGTTAGGTTATACTAATCTCAGAATGGTTTGTTCCTATTGGTTCCTTGGTGCGTCAATTACTTAAAATCAATCTATAATAAAAGGGAGCTATATCTAAATCTAGACCGATTTTCACGAAACAAGGCAGACATCACTCTAGGCTCAATTTAGTACGTTATGCCAAATTTCGTGCAAATCGAAAGATATATAGGGACTTTAATGCACCATTTACATGAAATCGGACGAAATTATATATGGGAGCTATATCTAAATCTGGACCGATTTTCTCGAAACTTGGCAGACATCCCTCTAGGCTCAATTCAGTACGTTCTGCCAAATTTCGTGCAAATCGAAAGATATATAGGGACTTTGGTGCACCATTTACATGAAATCGGACGAAACTATATATGGGAGCTATATCTAAATCTGGACCGATTTTCTCGAAACTTGGCAGACATCATTCTAGGCTCAATTCAGAACGTTATGCCAAATTTCGTGCAAATCCAAAGATATATAGGGACTTTGATACACCATTTACATTAAATCGGACGAAATTATATATGGGAGCTATATCTAAATCTGGACCGAATTTCTCGAAACTTGGCAGACATCATTCTAGGCTCAATTAAGTACGTTATGCCAAATTTCGTGCAAATCGAAGGATATATAGGGACTTTGGTGCACCATTTACATGAAATCGGACGAAACTATATATGGGAGCTATATCTAAATCTGGACCGATTATCTTGAAACTTGGCAGACATCATTCTAGGCTCAATTCAGTATGTTATGCCAAATTTCGTGCAAATCGAAGGATATATAGGGACTTTGGTGCACCATTTACATGAAATCGGACGAAACTATATATGGGAGCTATATCTAAATCTGGGCCGACTTTCTCGAAACTTGGCAGACATCACTCTTGGCTTTATTCAGTACGTTATGCCAAATTTCGTGCAAATCAAAAGATATATAGGGAATTTGGGGCACCATTTACATGAAATCGGACAAAACTATATATGGGAGCTATATCTAAATCTGGACCGATTTTCTCGAAACTTGGCAGACATCATTCTAGGCCTAAATGATTAGGCTGTACCAAATTTCGTGCAAATCGAAAGATATATAGGGGCCGTTTACATTAAATCGGTTAAATATATATATGGGAGCTATATCTAAATCTGAACCGATTTTTCCCAATTTCAATAGGGTTCGTCCTTGGGCCGAATAAGTGGCCTATGCCAAATTTTATCCAATTCGGATCATAAATGCGACCTGTACTTTGTTTACAATTTAACATGGACAGACAGACGGACAGACGGACAGACGGACAGACGGACGGACGGACGGACGGACATGCATAAATCGGCTTAAAAAGTGATTCTATGCATATTCTCAAAAGGAACCATGTGTCTATCTCGTTTCCTTTTACCTGTTACAAACATATGCACAAAGACATAATACCCTGTACCACAGTGTGGTGAAGGGTATAAAAAAAGAAAATGGTGGTCCACATTACCCGAAGTTAATCTATGTATTCGTCCGATTTTACATAAATGGTGAAATTTTGTATAACGTATCAAATTGAGACTTGTATGACTCGAAATATGTCCGAATGAAATTAAATTTATCATAGGTTGCAGAAGGACATGCATATGTTGCTTCGAGGGAACGTTGACATGCAATTGTAAGGATACATATGTACAACATACCCCAAGTGGTGAAGGGTAAAGATATTTTTTAATAGAGGATACCGAGGCTTACTCATAAAAATCATTGTGATCTTCTCATATAAGACCATGAGATATTTTCATAGAAGAACCTACAGTATTCTCATTGGAACCGAGAAATCTTCACACACAAAACCACAAAGTATTCTCAATGAGAATGATTAGGTTTTCTTATAGATGACTATGAGGTCTTCTTAAAGACGCCTTCCGTGAGACGTCATGGCCTTCATAAGAAGGTCTAAGGTATTCTCATAGAAGACCATGAAATCTTCCCATAAAAGACCACGAGGTCGTCTTATGGATGACTATGATGGCTTCTAATAGAAAATCATGATTTCCTCTCATAGAAAACCATGAAGTCTTTTCATGGGAAACGAAGAGTATGACAGAAGACGAAGAGGTGGATCGAAACTATGGCGTCTTCTTATAGATGGCCATGAGGTATTCCTGCAGAAGACCATGAAGTCTTCTCATGATCTACTATAAGAACGACTTATCATAGAAACCCTGGGATTTTCTCTGAGAAAGCCATGAGGTCTTTTATAGAAGATTTTAAGGACTGCTCATAGAATATGGCATAAAAGATCTTGAGGTCATATTATAGAAGATTACGAGGTCTTCTCGTAAGGAACTATGAGTTCCTTTCATAGTAGACCATAAGTTCTTCGCCTAAAAAAACTTTGTCTTTCCATAGGTGATCGAATGATGCCCAATAAGTTATTTGTATAGAAAACCAAGACACATTATTATAGAAGAAGACTATAGAAGACTATTTGGTATGGTTTCATAGATGTTCTTCTCATAGAAACCATGTAATCTTCTCATAGTATACCTTTAGGACTTCTATTAGGAAGCCAGGATGCCATATGGTGCTCTCACATAAAAAGCCGTAAGATTGTTTTAGAAGCCTAAGAAGTATTTTTTATAGAGGGTCAAATTGCTTTTATATAAAAAACCATGAGGTCATCTCATAAGTCCTTAAAGATTTGTATACCCTGACACAACTATGTTGTAAAGGGTATTTATTATAGCTTATAGCCGCGAGATATTGGTCCTAGACCCACCTTTTAGTATAGCGATCGTCATATCTCGACTTGCTGAGTTGATCTACACATTTGTGTCCGTACGTCTATTATAATTTGTAAACACAATAGATACCACAGTTATGGACAAATCGTCACGAAATTTTGCATGTAGGACGGGTTCTGGTTACGGAAGACCCCTATTTGCTTTTGGTATCTTCCTTTGGGGGAAGAAATGGACCAAAAACTTTGTTTTTGTCTGGTTTTCTGGTCGTTATAGGAGTAGCAATTATGAACCAAACATCACAGAGGAAGTGGTCTGACCATAAAATAGCATGACAGTTTTAGATGAAGATCCGTCAAAATTTGCATTCTATGGCGGATATATTTACTACAGAAGGACATAGACCCAAGATGTAGATAATATATCCAAGAGGAGTGATTGAACTTTAAATTAAATTAACGGCCCAAATGAATCGAAACATTTTGTGTAAAATAACTAAATTTGAAGCGTATGGAGCATTTTTTTTTACTCCGGGAAAACGTGATTAAGAAAATATGCGGCTGAGGAGTTAACATCTAATTGGACAAGAGAGTGCAAATATCGCGATAAATTATCCAGGCTCGGAATATAGATCCGCTTAAACTTAGAACTCAGTGGTAGTTGTGTAGGGTAAGGTATGATCGGCCCCGTCCGACTATACCTCTGCGCTCACTGGTGTTATATGAATGTATTCCACGTCTGATGATTTTTTATAGAAAAAAAAAACAACGTCTATATTGAGGAACATGGCTCCTCTATAACGAAACGACTTTGCTTTAGCTTCTGAGTTCTTGGTTGATAAGAATCGACATAGATCCAAGTTTTGATATAGCCTCGCATCAAAAGTCTTGTCCCCTTTTCAGGGCCATAATTTGGTCTTCCAACTTTTAGGAGGATGAAAAATATTTTTGCAAAACAATTAGCATATGGGCCCTTCTTCTAATATAGACTTTCCTTTGTCCCTTTTTCGGTAAATTATTATTTTTGACCTCAAATTCCAACTGTGAATCAAATTATTACTCCGTTTTCATAGTCACCTCAATTAAAAGGATTTTGATGGTCCTATTTTTTTAAGACACTTCCTTGCAGAAAAGTAGATCCATTATTTGATATAGCTCTACCCCATAACTGAGGATGTTTTTTCAGAAAAAAAATGTTTCTATGGATTTTTATAGAATTCCTCAGATATGGCTAAGGACTGATGTATTTCTATAGAAAAAACCAGTAAGGAAATTAGTAAAGTAGGACGGGGCCGACTATATGATACCCTTCACAACTTACCTAAAATCGGGCGAAAATATATATGAAAGCTATATCAAAATATGAAGCGATTTCAACGAAACTTGTCACAGGTTAGGTTATACTAATTTCTGTACGTTATGGTGCGTCAATTACTAAAAATCAATCTATAATAAAAGGGAGCTATATCTAAATCTCAACCGATTTTCACGAAACTTGGCACACATCATTCTGGACTAAATTTACATTAAATCGGACGAAAATATATATGGGAGCTACCTTGGCCGATTTTCACGAAACTTGACTGATATCACTCTATGCTCAATTCGGTACGTTATGCCGAATATCGCGCAAATCGAAGGATATATCGGGACTTTGGTGCACCATTTACATGAAATCGGACGAAACTATATATGGGAGCTATATCTAAGTCTGGACCGATTTTCTCGAAACTTGGCAGACATCACTCTAGGCTCAATTCAGTACGTTATGCCAAATTTCGTACAAATCGAAATATATATAGGGACTTTGGTGCACCATTAACATAAAATCGGACGAAACTATATATGGGAGCTATATCTAAATCTAGGCCGATTTTCTTGAAACTCGGCAGACATCACTCTAGGCTCAATTAAGTACGTTATGCCAAATTTCGTGCAAATCGAAAGATATATAGGGACTTTGGTGCACCATTAAAATAAAATCGGACGAAACTATATATGGGAGCTATATCTAAATCAGGACCGATTTTCTTGAAACTCGGCAGACATCACTCCAGGCTTAATTCAGTACGTTGTGCCAAATTTTGTGCAAATCAAAAGATATAGAGGGACTTTGGTGCACCCTGCCCTGTACCACAGTGTGGTGAAGGGTATAAAAATTCCTCAGCTCTGCTGCTAAGGAATTGTTTTTTATATTTCTATTAAATAATAACTTTCCATTAAATATATTGTTAAATCATTTTCATTTATAGTAGAAAAAAGAAATATGTATATATATATATATATACATATATATTTAAATACTCATCACTGTCATTTTATGATACGCTGAGTGGAGGAAGGAACGAAATATTTTTCCATGTCAGGTCATTAGCAAGTCATTTTCAATTCTGCTCTTTTTTCTTCTTCTTCATCTTTTTTGTTACGAATCATAAAAATGAATTGATTTTTAGCATTTCTGTTGTTGTACCTTTTCATTCATTTTCTTGTCGAACTTTTTTTGAGTGGATCACGTTCTCGTCACTCTTTTTGCCATCTGTGTTAAGTGTTTTGCTCCAGATTGCAAGCGATTGAAAAAGGTTGTCCATATATAGAACCTAACAAATGACGGACCGGACGGCCAGTCGGCCGGTAGATATTCTACAATTATGATACTAAAGATGGTGATGATGATGATGCTGTCGATTACAATACTGTGAACATGATCTGCTGATGAGTCAAGGGCTATGGTAAAGAGATTTTTTTTATTCCTCTTTGATAATTATTTTTCGTTGCTGTTGAATGCATATTTACCAATGAAATTAATTAGCACATTTTTTAGCAGTTCATTGGAATAGTAGTCCAGGTTGGAGTGCCTAGGGCAAAACTTGACAATTTGACACACTTTAGACCAAGAATTTTATGTAGCTTAAAGGTGTTCACTTCAAATCGTGTAGAAAAATATGTTGTAAAGACAACCTGTTTGCTATGAACATAAAAAAAATCTTGATTCCGAACACACCTTACAAAAGAAAAACTCCAATCGATAATATAAAATTCCATGAGTTTAAAATTAAAAAAAATCGGCGTCATTTTACTACTAACATAAATATTTAGGTTTATTATTTAATTCCATTCGATACGCCAATAAATTTGGTATTTCATATATCAAGTATATACTGTAAAATTATCTTACAGAAGACTACTGTAATATTCTATATAGTATTAGTATGCAGAGCCTACTGTAATATTACTGTTTAGTACTCCTTATAGAGTATTGCATATATCTTCCATTCCCTCTCATTCGTTGTTTATTAAATATCACTCAATCACTACTAATGAGTGTAACAGTAGTGATTGTTGAACCCTATTCTCTTTTGTAAACAGAAAATAAACATATTACATTTTGGACTTTGATCGCAACGGTTGTGTTATTATTTTTGTCTATTTGAAAGACATTACATTGGCGACGAGGAAAAATAAAAAAAAAATAAAAGTTAGTGTATATACACATAAAAAAAATATATGTAAATACATATAAATCCATTTTGTGGAAATTAATAATAATAAAAAAAAAACACAACAAAAACAACAAGTAAATGCCTCCTAAGATGGAAGAAGCTGCAAATCAAAGTTTTAATGTTGCTCCAGTAACAGTGCTTCAATCGTCGAATGTGCCGGAATTCAACCCTAATGTGGAGTCGTGGAACGTTTGGAAGGAGAGATTGGACATTCATTTTTTTGAAATTAACTGTTCGGACGAGAACACCAAAAAGTCAATTTTGTTGAAATCAATTGGTGCTGTGCCGTACAGAGTTTTGCATAGTTTATGCAGTCCGGAGTCTCCAGTGTCCGTGTCGTATAAAAAGCTGTGTGAGATTTTAGATACACAATATACCCCACCAACTATTGTATTTAGTGAGCGGAAGAAGTTTCATTTGTGTAGCAAAGCTGAAAATGAGTCGGTTGCTGAATGGTATGCTCGTGTAAAAACATTAGCACTCAATTGCAAGTTTGGTGTCAGCTTGGATGCATTTGTACTTAATCAATTTGTTATGGGTTTGCCAAATTTCATCTTTGAACGATTGTGTGAAGAAGATGAAACCCTAACAGTACAAAGTGCATTAAGAAAGGCTATGATTTTGGAAACGAAGCATATGGCAAAGGCAGAGGAGAAAAGTCAATGCACTGTAAATTTGGTTAACGGTCAGAAATATGCAAAAAATCACTATGGTGGTGGTGGCAGAGGCAGCACTGGCAGTGGTAATAGAGATGGTGGTAGCAGCAGCAGCAAACGTAACAACAATAGCAGAGACAACAATAGCAGAGACAGCAAGAGCGGCGGTGGCAAGAAATATGCATGTTCTCATTGTGGTTGGAGAAATCATAGTTCTCAGTCTTGCAAATATAAAGAGAGCAGATGTCATTCGTGTGGAAAAATTGGTCATTTGGCATCGGTCTGCTATAGTAGGAAAAAGAGTGTAAATTATGTATCGAATGAAATTAATGACGTTGAGAGTGATGTTCATGAATATAACAATGTTTTCGATTATTCTATTTTTAGTGTGGCTGAGAAAGAAAATGGTGATGTGTATTCTCTGGATGTTGTTGTTGATGGTGTGGAACTGAAGGCAGTGTGTGATACAGGTGCACCATGTACGTTGTTGCCGATTTCATTTTTGGAAGAGAACGGAATTAAGAGAAAATTGAGATCGTGTAAAGTGCCATATGTAGATTACAATGGTGTTAAGCTGAAGTTGGCTGGTGAATATGATGCAAGTGTAACGTATAAAGGTAATACCAAATCAGTAGTGGTAGTTGTTGTTGTTACGAAGAATCCTCCGTTGCTTGGTCGATCGTTTTTACGAGCTTTTAATTTTGAATTATTACAAGTTAACAACATTCAAGTCTCTGATATGAACATGACAATTGTTAATCAGTTGAAAAATGAATTCAATGGAGTTTTTGATGGTAAATTGGGAAAGTTTAATGGATGCACAATTTCCCTACAAGTTGTTAGTGACGCAGTACCAATATTTTGCAAACCAAGGCCATTGCCACTAGCTTGGAAAGAACGAGTTGAAAAACATTTACGTCAATTAATTGCCTCAGACGTCTTGGAACCCATAGATAATTCGGATTGGGGTACTCCCCTTGTTCCTATTTTAAAACCCAATGGTGATTTGAGGATTTGTGGTGATTATAAGGTCACATTGAACAAGTTTTTGGTTGATTTCAAGTATCCTCTACCTAGGATTGATGAAATTTTTGCTTCGTTGGAAGGTGGTGAAGTTTTCACCAAACTAGATCTTTCAAATGCTTATAATCAGCTTGTTCTAGATGACGATTCTCAACTTTTGTGTGCGTGGAGTACTCATATTGGAACCTTAAAAGTTAAACGTTTACCCTTTGGTGTGAAAACAGCGGCAGCAATTTTTCAAAAGACTATTGAGAATTTGTTAAGAGATATTCCGTGTGTTGTGGTTTATCAGGACGACATAACCGTTACTGGAAAGAATTTGAGTGAACATATTTCGACGTTAAGGCGTGTATTAGAGAAGCTACAGTCTTCGGGATTAAAACTTAACGTGAAGAAGTCAAAATTTTTTCAAAACGAGATTTCCTACTTAGGATTTAATATTAACAGAAATGGATTGACTAAGAATGATGAAAGAATTTCAAGCATTATGTCTGCGCCTATACCAAGAAATATATCCGAAGTACGAGCTTTTGTTGGTATGGCGAATTATTATTCAAAATTCATCAATGATTTTGCTGATATTATGTCTCCGCTATATAATTTGTTGAGTAAGGATGTTTCGTTCGTTTGGTCTGATAAATGTCAAAAGGCTTATGACAGAATTAAACGTGAAGTTACGTCCGATCAGGTCCTGGTGCATTTTAACCCTAAATTGCCTTTGATTTTGACAACGGATGCGTCGAACAATGCTGTTGCTGGTGTTCTATCACATAAATTTTCTGATGTTTCTAAACCCATTTCATTTGTTTCACGAACTTTAACCAAGAGTGAGAAAAATTATAGCACTTTGGAAAAAGAAGCTCTTGCTATCGTGTTTTGTGTTACAAAGCTTAAACAATATTTGATTGGAAATAGATTTATTTTGAAGACTGATCATCGTCCACTGTTAACAATTTTTGGAAGTAACAAAGGCTTACCAATAATGGCGTCAGCGAGGATGCAATGGTGGGCCTTGAACCTTTCTGGTTTTAATTATACCATTGAGTATATAAAAGGATGTAAAAATGAAGCTGATTCTATTTCCAGATTACCTCATATGAACTTTGAAAGTAATCATAATGAAAGTTCATATATAAATTTTATTGAATCACAAAGAGATTTTCCAGTGGACTTCAAAGATATCTGCAGAGAAACCCGAAGAGACCCGATTTTATCGAAGGTAGCAGCAAGTATTTTGGATGGTACACTTGTAAATTTAAAAGATCCTATTTTTTCCACATTTCGAGAAAAATACATTGAATTAACTGTAGAATATGGTTGCGTTCTATGGGGATACAGAACAGTTATTCCTCAAAAATTAAAATCCAAAATTTTGGAAGCTTTGCATTCCTCACATTTAGGAATAGTCAAAACAAAAGCATTGGCTAGGTCGTATGTATGGTGGCCTGGTATTGATAAAGATATAGAAAGTCTCATAAAAAACTGTGTACCGTGTCAAAAATTACAGCCTAGTCCTGAGAAAGGAATTTTGATACCATGGGAGCCCTGTGGTTCAGTATGGAAGCGTATTCACGTTGATTTTGCTGGTCCAATTAAAAACTTTCATTTTTTGGTTGTTATCGATTCTTATTCTAAATTTGTCGAAGTTTTTAAGACAAAGGACATAACATCTTCTTTTACAATAAGAAAACTAAGAGAACTATTTTGCAGGTTTGGATTAGTGGATACCCTAGTTAGTGACAATGGGTCACAGTTCACATCATCTGAATTTCAGACATTTTTATCCTTAAATGGAATTAAGCACAGTTTAACTGCACCCGGACATCCATCCACAAATGGGCAAGCCGAAAATTTTGTCAAAACGCTTAAAAAATCTATCTATGCAAATTTGGATGGTAACAGAGACGCCAATATTGATCAGATTTTATGCCGATTCTTAATGGACTATCGAAATATGATCCACTGCAGTACTGGTGAGTCACCGGCAAAAATATTTTTCGGGAGAGAGCTCAAGACCCGATTCAGCAATCTTAAACGTCCTACCATAAAAGAAAAATTAAAGCTTTCGCAAGAGAAAAACATAATACATCATAAAGGAAAACGCAATGCAACTTTCCATGAAGGTCAAAAGGTTATGGTTCGAGATTACCGAAATCCCAATAAACCCAGTTGGACACAAGCTACAATCACACAACAACTCGGACCTCAATCTTACTCGTGCACATTAAGTCACAATAATAACAACATCAAACGCCATTTAGAACAAATCCGAGGCAGTTCAGTACAACAGCTGTCCAACGACATCACGATTCCATCCAACAACAACTTATATATATATATATATATATATATAAAATAATTTCAAAAAAAACAAAAAATTTTTATGTAAATATTCATATTGTAAAATTATTTTGAATTAAATATTTCAATTTTAATATGTATGAAACAGCTTTAGGAGGAGCATATAGAGTATTGCATATATCAAGTATATACTGTATTTTGTATTGTATGCAGAGCCTACTGTAATGTTACTGTTTAGTACTCTTACATTTTTCCATTCCCTCTCATTCGTTGTTTATTAAATATCACTCAATCACTACTAATGAGTGTAACAGTAGTGATTGTTGAACCCTATTCTCTTTTGTAAACAGAAAATAAAGATATTACATTTTGGACTTTGATCGCAACGGTTGTGTTATTATTTTTGTCTATTTGAAAGACATTACACATATATATATATATATATATATATGAAAGAGTTGCGTTATAATTGACTGACTGATCATCAACGCTCAAACGAAACTTCTAAAGCTCGAAACTTGAAATTTGAAATTGCGCGTGAAAGTCTGAAATTTTGTACGTAACTTTTTCTATGACGGGCGAAGTGGAATGTGTAAAAACTAAGAGGTACTAAAGGGCATGTGCGAAAAAATTTCAATTTAGTACTAAGATGTACTAAAAAGTACTAAATATTATATTTGAATGGAACAAGTAGAGATACTTATCTGAAAATTGATACGTAGCTTAAGCTATTACAAATAGAGTGTTGTACAAAAATATCTTTTGCAAATTAGTACTAAAAGTGTACTAATAAGTACTAAAACAAGTGAAAAAAGCGTTAAGTTCGGCCCGGCCGAACTTTGGATACCCTCCATCATAGATATACTGACAGGTACTTGAAATAAAAATATAGGGAAAATACCAAAAAGTGGACCTATAGCGACATTTCCACAAACCGGTTATATTAACCACAATGTAAACTATAAAAGAAATTTCAGAAATTTTTAATGGACAATTATTCTCTCAGCTTTATGGATAATGAGGGCATATGCACTTTGACACGGTTAAAATGGTTCTAAATCCATGTTTCTTTGGATCAAATTTGTTTCAGAAAATTTCGATTTCATCCAAACTTTGGCCATCTTCCAAACTTAGTTCAAGTTCGAAAATGGGGAACATCGGTCCACTCTTTCTGGTACCTCCCACACAGGGGCTAGGTCTAAATACAGGTTATAGTTCATATATATTTCATTATCGAGCCGTACGTTCTAGTTTTTTATCTCGATATCCTTCGCAGGTGAAATGATTAAAACAGAGTGTTAGAACCAAACCCAAAACCCGGAAAAAAACAGATAATTATATTAATATAAAAAATGGGGTTATATGGGGACTACGCCTAAAAGGGGTTGACTATTAATAATTTTTGGTAGGGAGATTTGTTTCCATATACGGCTACACAATACCAAATTTCAGTGATTTCGGTTGAAAAACGCGCTCAAGAACCTCCAAATGCCGAAATTTGGGGATACCTTTATATGGGGGCTAACAGAAAAAAATTACTTATATTTATAATTTTTAGTGGAGATATTTGGTACCCAATATGAGCCCAATATATTAAATTTCAGCGAATTCGGCTGAAAAACGCGCTCAAGAACCCCAAAATACCGAAATTAGGGGGTACCCTTATATGGGGGCTACCAGAAAAAATGGACTTATATTTATAATTTGTAGTGGAGATATTTGGTACCCAATAAGAACCCAATATACCAAATTTCAGCGAATTCGGTTGAAAAACGCGCTCAAGAACCCCAAAACTCCGAAAGTTTGGGGGTGCCCTTATATGGGGGGCTACCAGAAAAAATGGACCTATATTCATAATTTTTTGTGGAGTGATTTGGAACCTATTTAGAACTCAAAGTATTAAATTACAACCAATTTGGTGGAAATATACGACCAAAACCCCCAAAATACTGAAAATTAGGAGGTACCGTAAAATGGGGGCTACCAGAAAAAGTGGACCTATATTTATAATTTTTGTTGCGACATTTAGTACCCAATAAGAACCCAATGTACCAAATTTCAGCGAATTCGGTTGAAAAACGCGCTCGAGAACCCCAAAACTCCGAAAATTGGGGGTACCCTTATATGGGAGCTATGCCTAAACGTGGACCGATATATCCCATCTTCGAACTTGACCTGCCTGCAGACAAAAGACAACCCTATACAAAATTTCAGCATCGTATCTAAATTCCTTCGGAAGATAGCGTTTTTACAACAGACGGACGGACATGGCTAGATCGTCTTAGAATTTTACCCTTATCAAGAATATATATAATGAATATTTCGGTGAGTTACAAACGGAATGACAAAATTAATATACCCTCTATACTATGGTGGAGGGTATAAAAATGGGGTTATATGGGGACTACGCCTAAAAGGTGTTGACTATTAATAATTTTTGGTAGGGAGATTTGTTTCCATATACGGCTACAAAATACCAAATTTCAGTGATTTCGGTTGAAAAACGCGCTCAATAACCTCCAAATGCCGAAATTTGGGGATACCTTTATATGGGGGCTAACAGAAAAAAATTGTCTTATATTTATAATTTTTAGTGGAGATATTTGGTACCCAATAAGAACCCAATATACCAAATTTCAGCGAATTCGGTTGAAAAACGCGCTCAAGAACCCCAAAATACCGAAATTTGGGGGTACCCTTATATGGGGGCTACCAGAAAAAATGGACTTATATTTAAAATTTTTAGTGGAGATATTTGGTACCCAATAAGAACTCAATATACCAAATTTCAGCGAATTCGGTTGAAAAAGAACTCCAAACTACCGAAAATTGGGGGTACCCCTATATGGGGGGCTACCCGAAAAAATTGACCTATATTCATAATTTTTTGTGGAATGATTTGGAACCTATTTAGAACTCAAAGTATTAAATTACAGCCAATTTGGTGGAAAAATACGACCAAAACCCCAAAATACTGAAAATTAAGGTACCTCCTAATTTTCAGTATTTTGGGGTTTTGGGGGCTACCAGAAAAAGTGGACCTATATTTATAATTTTTTGTTGCGACATTTAGTACCCAATAAGAACCCAATGTACCAAATTTCACGAATTCGGTTGAAAAACGCGCTCTAGAACCCCAAAACTCCTATATTCATAATTTTTTGTGGAGTGATTTGGAACCTATTTAGAACTCAAAGTATTAAATTACAGCCAATTTGGTGGAAAAATACGACCAAAACCCCAAAATACTGAAAATTAGGAGGTACCGTTATATGGGGGCTACCAGAAAAAGTGGACCTACATTTATAATTTTTTGTTGCGACATTTAGTACCCACTAAGAACCCAATGTACCAAATTTCAGCGAATTCGGTTGAAAAACCCCAAAACTCCGAAAGTTTGGGGGTACCCTTATATGGGAGCTATTCCTAAACGTGGACCGATATATCCCATCTTCGAACTTGACCTGCCTGCAGACAAAAGACAACCCTATACAAAATTTCAGCACCCTATCTAAATTCCTTCGGAAGATAGCGTGATTACAACAGACGGACGGACGGACATGGCTAGATCGTCTTAGAATTTTACCCTGATCAAGAATATATATACTTTATAGGGTCGGAAATGAATATTTCGGTGAGTTACAAACGGAATGACAAAATTAATATACCCTCCATACTATGGTATGGATATTAGTACTTAAGGTACTAAAATGTTGGATATTAGTACTTAAGGTACTAAAAAGTACTAAATATTATATTACAATGGAACAGGTACTGGTAGATATCGGAAACATACTATTTAACTTAAGCTATTACTAATAGGAGGATGGGCAAACATATATTTTGGAAATTTGTTCTAAAATGTACTAAAAAGTTATGAATATTATATTACAATAGCACCCATAGAGATAGAAATCATGAACATTGTATACAGCTTTTAATATTACAAATTAGTACTAAAGTGGTGATAACAAGAACTAAATAAAAATTGCAATGGAACCGTTAGAAATAGAAATCAGAAACGTGGTACGTCGTTTTAACCATTACAAATAACACTTCGATACGCCTAATTTTTTTTTTTTTTTAAATTAGTACTAAATATTAAATATAGATTAATACATTAAAATCTGAAATATAATATGTTGCTTAATTATTTCACATATTATGATATACATATATTACATAGTGAATACAAATATACTAAATATTTGTACTAAGAGTGGAAAAGTTTGTACGCAAACAAAGAGTGATGAGGTTTCTTATTGAATAAGTTTTAAAAGGCCTGTAAACTACAAAAAAAAATTGTACATGGGTATTGAGGGATTGGAAGTGGTATAGTTTGGAATTCGTGTATGTGGTTTCTAAAACAAAAGCGCCATAAACACGTTAATAGAATAGAAATTGGCAATGTCTTATATGAAAGAATCTATATATAATTGCGTTAAAATGACTGACTGATCCTCCACGCCCAACCGAATCTTGATATTTTGCATGTAGGTTAGTGTTAGTGCATAGGCGTGTGATATGGCTATGTTTATTGGGAATTAGTACTAAATTGTACAAAAAATACCACTGTGTGGAAAGGCAAAAAGTATAATTCTGAAATTCGGTATGAAGCTTTGTCTATTTTAAACTAAATAGAATACGATAAAAAGTTGGTAAATTGTACTTAAAGGTACCAACAAGTACTAAATATTGGGTACGGTAGAACGGATAAAGAAAGAAGCCTCTTATTAAATTCTTATCTGGAATTATGACGGTAAACATTTATACATAAATATTTTCCAGAAATAATTTCTAAACGTATACGGCGGCACAGGTCAAGATAGAATTTGGTACAAAGCTTTTTGAATGGAAAACAATGTTTTCGCAGTTCTGTTGGACATTAGTACTTACGGTTATAAATATTGTGTACGACAGAACGACATGTAGAGATGATGTGCTGATATTTTGTATGTATAGCAGCTATAACAAGTTAAATATAATACGTATAGTTTACATCCGAAAAGGTAGAGACAGATATCCGAGTTTTAGTATTTATTGACATATTTTTCGAAAATCGGCACGGGATCTTTATGTAGAGCATATGCAAACAATTTCTCCAACAAGGATTTTGTAACACACATCATTAGAAGTACTAAATTTTTGCAATCATCCCTATAAAGCAGAACTCTGTATAATAAATAATGTACTGCACACCATCTTATATTACACATTCGTACTATAATGGTACACAAGTACTAACACGTAATACATTAGTATTAAATTGCCCAAAGGAATAAACAAGTTTAAAAAACCTTGCATTGTTAAAAATAGTACACATTCAGAAAATACAAAAATAAAATATGAAAAAAATCTGCTTTCAAACGGGATATTATGGTGTGATTGTGTAGCACATATTTTTACCAAAAATGACCAATTTTGCTGCACTATTTGAAGTAGCCTCCATATTACGGTATACCCCTAATGTTGGTTTTTCTTTTTTGGGGATTTTGTGAGCGGTTTTCAAACAAATTGCCTGTAATTGAGTATTTTGAATTATCATGCGTGTGAGCACGGTTTTTTCAACCGGATTGGCCACAATTAAAATATATTAAGGCATGTCATAGTTTTAAGACTATAAAAAATACATAGTCTGATTTTAAATACGGCCAAGAAATGAAATGTTTGATTTGTTTCTTATACTTGATCCGCCATTTTTGATTCATATTAATTGATTTTAAAAATCAGATTTCACATTTGTAATCAATGACCATAGCTCTACAAAATTTGTTTATATAAATTGTATTTAATTATTTCATAAACCCACTGCTTTAATTAATTAATAATGGAATATCTGCCCCATAGTTAAATGTATGTAAATCATTAATGTCTCAAGTCCCATATAAATCATTAAATACGTTTTGTAGCGCCATACACATAATATAGTGCAAGCAGTTTATTCTAACAAGAAAATAATGCTTAATTTATAAATGAGTTGTTTGCGTCATCTACATATCAAATAGACAATCCATCATCACATGAACAACTTAAGGCGTCAACCATGATTTCGATATACTGTGTGAACACTTTGAAGACAATGTCCCGAAATAATGGTTCACAAACCGTTCTGCAGGCCAATATTTTGAAATATTGGCTTGATATCCGGTATTATATACAAATTATTGCATATATTTCCTTGATATATATATTTATATATATATATATATATATATATTTATCTTATATACATGCTCTTATTTGCTAATCATTTTCTGAAATTCACTTAAATTTTTCCCAAAATTTCCCCAAGACGTAGAGTAACTTCGGGTAATGTGGACCACCAGTTTCTTTTTTTGATATTGTGGGCGTAACAACGGTAAAAAATAAAAACAAATTGTTTTCACAGCATGGTAGATTTGTTGGCTAATTATATTCCAGGTCAAAAATTATATATATTTGTCCATAAAAATGTTATTGCATTATATTTCAAAAAACTCTAAACTGCATATAAAAATAACTTGGCGGGTAATGTGGACCAGTATGTGTGGGTAATGAGGATCAGTAAGTTAAAAGTAGGTTGTGGATTAATTGTGATAAATTTCAATTTATTGCACTCTTGGGTAACAATGAATGCAAAAATATATGGGTCCATGTTTTGGAATTGCCCCCATTTAAGGGTACCACCCCATTTGCGGTATTTTGAAGGTCCTTGCTTCATTATCCAACCGAGGCACCTATAATTTCGGATATCGAGTTTTCAGAGGATTGAATACCTCCTCGCATATTAAATGCGCCCTTGTTTCGAACTCGTCCTCATGAAAATGTCCCACTTTTTTATAGTGGTCCACATTACCAGACATTGTATATTTTTACTTAAAAATAATTATCGGCTTCAAAAATGAATAAAAATTTAAAAATAACCGAAAATAATTACAGATAAACGTGTATTTTTGTTAAAGAAAACAAGAAAACCACATAACCTCTTTATATTCGAGAAAAACTAAATGTTCGACTATTTTACAAAATCGTTCGACTATTGTGCTAAAAAATTTTCAAATCGCACTTTTGCAATCAGAGCTACATTTTCACCTACTAAATTTTCAACATTGCAATTATTTATTAAAAACCAAGTTTTATGTTTGTTTTCACTAATTAGGAAAACATTTATCAAGGCGGCATTGGCATATTTCAAGCATTTTCTTAGATATGGGGGGTGGTCCACATTTGACGCATGGTCCACATTACCAGAAGTTACTCTATATTAAAATTGATTTATAACTTATGTCGGTTAATGCTGGAAAATTGAATAGGGCCAATAAACAAATACCTGTTTTTCAACCCAAGTTTACTTAACTCCTTTTTGGTTAGTTTGGATTTTAATATGGAGTTACTTAATGAAACTTAAGGAATTCCTCTGCTCGATACTGTTTAATACCTATTAGATTGTCACAATATGCAGTATAAGTATGGTCATTTAAACCTTGCAATTTCATAGCTTTTAATATTATCACTGCAATGGCGATTAACATTCGTCAATCACAGACAATATATTTAACAATGCTGCCCTAAGAAATCAATGAGGTCGATCATGCAAAGGTTTATGCTGATGTTCTGTTGTATATTTTGTTCTGTGATGTGCTCTCAATAAAACTTTACAAGTGATAAACATTGCCCTAATAAAGCTATTTCATTTAGATAAAGGGGAATAAAAGAGAGAAATATTACTTCTGGCAAAGCATAATATTATCCATACGAGAACCTGTTTAACCAGGTTACAGAGACAGCATAAACAATTATGGTAGAAACAGACAGAATAGACTTCATTTCACAAGAGGTGTAAACATTTACAGATTTAATCTACATCTCTTTTGTTTTTGTTAGAAAAATACAAAAAGAAGAATAAGGAAACGGAGTACTTCTTTTCATACATATTCCATTTATGGCTTGCTAGAAGTTAATTCAACGTTTAGCGTTCTACATTGGTGTAGTCTATGCAAACTAGTACATTTAAACTTTGCTCCCTCTTAATATAACTAATTCAAAAAAGATTGGTATTGGTTAATACATATCATTTTACTTAAACATTATTTGCAAAATAAATATAATTCTTCTTTCTATGATCTTTTGATATTAAGAAATTATTTATTACTTAATTTTTTCAAACTGTTATATATATATTTGCCTGAACACGGGCCAAAAAGCAAACGGTATCAATTATTTATATGCTCTTATTTGCTAAGTTTTTTTTAATTCACTTCCTTTAGAATTTCCCTCAAGCAGCAATTACGTAAATATATATAAAACGAATACTAAAATTGATTTATAACTTAAAATTGATTATAATGCTGTTGAATTGAATAGTACTATTGTTCCAATAAACAAACATCTGTTTTTCAATTCAAATTTCACTGAACTCCTTTCCGGTTATTTTGGAATATAATATGGACAAACTTCATGGAACTGAAGGAGTTCCTCTGCTCGACACTATTCAATGCGTATGGATCAGCTATTAGATAGCTACAATATCCAGTATAAATATGGTATTTTAAACATATCTTTTATTTTTGTTAGAAAAATACAAAAAGAAAAATAAGGAAACGGAGTACCCCTTTTCATACCTATTTCATTTATGACATGAACTCGTTATGCAAACTAGTACATTTAAGATTTATTCCCCCTTTATCTAGCAAATTCAAAAATATTGGTATTAGTTAATACTTAAACAAACATTGTTATGAAAAAATTACTTAACGAAACTACAAATAAATTGACTACGAAACCAATATTATTAACAAAATATGTAGATTACATATTCTGTATTCTGTAATGCATTACAGCACTATTTCTGGGTGGGTACAAATGTACCACGGTTATTGATCTACGACATTTGTACAATCCGATTATGAAAACAATAATTTTTAATAGAAAATTATACCCTCAGTCTTATGGCTAATTAGTGTGTATACACTTTCACACGGTGAAAATGTGCCTCATCGAAATATTGGTTCTAGACCCCATGTTTCTTGGGACCAAATCCGTTTCAAAAAAATTTGATTTCATCCCATCTTATTATGTCTTCCATACTTAGTTCAAGTCCGAATTTAGGGAATATCGGTCCATGCCTTCTGGTACCTCCCACACAGGGGCTACGGCTAAGCCTAAATGCGGGCTATACTTCACATATAGTTCATTATCGAACCGTACGTTCTAGTTTTTTATCTCGATATCCTTCGCAGGTGAAATGATTACAACAGAGTGTTAGAACCCAAAACCCAAAACGCGGGAAAAGCAGATAATTATATTAAAATAAAAAATGGGGTTATATGGGGACTACCCTAAACCAAATTTCAGCGAACTCGGTTAAAAACGGGCTCAACAACCTCAAAATACCGAAAATTGGGGGTACACTTATATGGGGGGCTACCAGAAAAAATTGATCTATATTCATAATTTTTTGTGGGGCGATTTGGAACCTATTTAGAACTCAAAATACAAAATTACAGCCAATACGACCAAAACCCCCAAAATACTGAAAATTAGGAGGTTCCGTTATATGGGGGCTACCAAAAAAAGTGGGCCTATATTTATATATATATATATATATATATATAAAAACGCGCTCAAGAACCCCCAAATACCGAAAATTTGGGGGTACCCTTATTTGCGAGCTATGCCTAAACGTGGGCCGATATATCCCATCGAATTGTGTGAACATTTTGAACATTATTTTTAACTTACATTCATAAATAAGAAATATTCAGCATTATTATTTAACTTCTTAAATTTGGTATGTCCTGTTTTTTTGCGAAGGATTATTGCCGTTTTGATGTTTCTGTTTTTAATTCATTTAATATCCATTAAATGGTAAGACCAAGAAAAAAAAGATACATGCGATCTTTCTTTGTATTTGTTGCCGTTACATCAAACATTATGCACAATTAAAGAAAAAATTCTTCGACTTTGGCTATCCCTTTGCCGAAAATGCACATATATGTTTTAAAGTCAAAAGTAATTCATACAATTAATTACCAAAATAAAATGTTAGTCAAACAATAATGTGTTAATCTTTACGAAATTTTAGGGAAAAAGATTACGTAAAGGATCGTTCAGAAATGCTTAAATATTCGTGAACATTTTATGTGTTCGAAATGATATATAACTGAGTATGAAAAATAAATGTGTTTTAAAGAAACACTAAACATATACACGAAATTATCAGCAATAGTGTATTCTAATTTAGAAAGTTGGTTGAAACATTGGGGATATCGTTACATGGAATTAGGTCAAAACGTGAACTGGACTTTAAATAAGCATGTGCTAATTTTGTACGTTTCATTGAAAATTATTTTTTTCAGTAGTGTTGGCTGGTTATTTGGGATACAATTTGTATTTTGTTTTTACAAAATAGTGAGGCTGAATTACAGTTTGTTTATGGCATTTATGGCATTGTCCGAGAGGTAAGGCAGGGGAGACTATAGCTTCGGATCTCGCCACTGATCCTCATCATTTTCCTTATTTTTTTGTTGGGATTTTCTCCCCAGAAGCTATTTATTGTTTTTTTTACAAAAAAAAAACTTTCATACCAAAATGTCT
This sequence comes from Musca vetustissima, assembly GCF_032173495.1. Lineage (NCBI taxonomy): Eukaryota > Metazoa > Arthropoda > Insecta > Diptera > Muscidae > Musca > Musca vetustissima. Next base: position 19,832 of record NW_026878776.1, on the reverse strand, counting down.
CTTGCGACAAATCGAAGTTCTTACGTTACCAGCGAAACGATCTTAATGAGAAGTTTGTTTCGTTGGCGCCTGACTTCGTGGTCAACACGGCATTTGAAGACAACTACAATCCATTTCCCACTGTTATGTGTCGTCACTTTGTGACGAATGTACATAGCGTTGTTGTTGGTATTGCTAGTTCAAGCAATAAACCAAACAATTTGAACGTGCCTGCGTCTATAACTTCAGTAGATGGGCGGGTTATTTGGGATACCATTAGTATATCATGAATTCCATGTCACGCACTGTTACAGCGTGCGAAATATAATCGTATGTTAGTTAAGAAAAATTTGTTTCCGAAATTTCTTTCGCAATTTTTATTAAATAGTTTTACGCCTTTTACAATACCTGCTAATTTTTTATGAATATGTTTGTAAATGTCGGAGATATTAAGAAACAATTAGCGTACGCACACACTACAAAATTTTCCCTTTAAAAATTGGATATTAGTTTCGATATGAACTTTCTGCAAATTGGCTGGAGATAAAATTGCGGATTTTTTTTACAGCTATAATGGGTTATTCAAGATTATATTAACATTCAATTTTTTTTGAGAAAAAAATTTCTAAGATATACTTTTTTAACTTTGAACACCGTCACGCACATGTTACACTCGTAACGCACTGTTACACATACATGTACTAAAAAAATTATATTCAAAACAGAATGTTTTAAAAAAGCTAGTTCTTATACCCCACACAACTATGTTGTCAGGATATTATAGCTTTGTGTGGTCCCACGACCTTTGGTAAATCATTATGCAGTTATGGACGACATTTTTGCCTATAAATTCGTTTCTAAAGCAACTATTGAGGAAGAATGTAACATGTGCGTGACGGATACAAATTTGTTCGATGGAGATAGAAGAAAAACTTTGTTTTATTTGAGTTTGTCATCTCAAGATTCGTGATATTGTTTTTGCAAAAATAGTGAGGCTGATTCCCAGGTTGTTGTTTCTTATTAAAAAAAAAACTACTTATTAGTGGGGAACGTATGGCATTGTCCGCCAAGGGGTAAGGCAGGGAAGAATATAGTTTCGATCTCGCCACTGATCCTCATCAGTTCCCTTAGTTTTTTGTTAGGATATTCTCCCCAGAAGCTATGTTTCGCTTCTTCTCTTGCGACAATTCCCACTGCTATATGTCGTAACATTGTGACGAATGCACATAACGTTGTTGTTGGTATTGCTAGATAAAGAAATAAACCAAACAGTTTAACCATTCCTGCGTCTACAACTTCAGCATTTTTGGTGGGTTAGTTGGGATACAATTTGTATTTTGTTTTTGTGAGGCTGAATCCCAATTTGTTGTTTTTATAAAAAAACAACTATTTATTAGAGGGAATGTATGGCATTGTCGCTGAGGGGTAAGGCAGGGAAGACTATAGTTTCGGATCTCGCCGCTGATCCCCATCAGTTCCCTTAGGTTTTTGTTGGGATAGCTATTTATTACTTAGAGTCCATCACTGTGGACTCCATTCCTTACTTTGCAACAACACAAAGATATTGTGATCGTCAAGGTATATTGACCAGGTAACCGTATCAATCCAGGTGATGGTAACATTATATGTCACAACAATTTGTTGATGTTTGAATTCGCAATTCAGTATACAAAATTACTGACATTGGAAATAAAGAAGATAATTTTTAAATAAACACAAGTTATAATGCCTTCAATAAGAAGACCGTGTTGCATTCTACAATGGAAGTCCTTCTGTGTTAACTCTGCTACAAGAACCACATTTAGGATTATGTTGTATAGTTAAGAGAAATTTTGGCCCTAAGACAAAATTATGAAGAACGGCACTGCCTAAAATGAATTTTCGGTATTTGATTGAACAATTGAGTTTTGATTTTTTGAAGAGATATTTTGGTCTTCTATAAATATATAGGCTTATTATAAATTGTATACAGTATAATCTTCTGTCCAGAGACAATTTAGTACACTTCAATTAAAAGTATACCCTTCATCGTCAGATGATTATATATTGAACCGAGAGTGTGATTCGTTTATTTGTGGTGAGAATATATCGAATCGACAATTTTAAAGCTTCCATATATCGTATTGATAAAGGAAAAACCGAAACCATTGTTTGAAGGTCTATTATTGAACTTTGGTATTTCAGAAACTCGGCGATTTGCCCTAGCTTCCATGTTGTGCTACGCTCCGATTTTTGTGGAAATTTCACAATTTTGAATATAATGCAATATGTTCTTGTGTTTTGATCATTAAAACAAAGAAGTGGACCCATCATCAATATGGTTCCGGAACCATATTGATGATGGGTCCACTTCTTTGCACCCCAAAAATTATCCATTGCAAGCCACTTTAAAATATTTTATTTCATTCTTTGTGATATTTTTAAATATTTAATTTGAGAAAAATTATGGAAATTTAAAAAAGTAAACAAATATTTTTAATACTTCAAAAATTCTGTGTTCTTATTTGGCGGAAATAATTCGCTTCAAATTTTATTAGTTACTGCTAATTGAAGTATATTCGCTTTGTTGAAAAAATAAACATACTTTGTCATTTAATTCTGTAAGTGACAGATACTTAAACATTCCACTGATGTTAGTTGAATTATAGACCTTCAAAACACGAAGTATGGTACTGTATCGGAAATGAATATTAAGGAATGTATTTCTTACAGAAGTAAAAAGAATTTTGCGCAGAGATTTATGCCCCATACATGTGAACATGAACATCCTAACTTATTATTTACAACTTAATAACGGTTTAAAGTCAATCTTCTCATGGTATATCAAGATACATATTGAATCAGATTTTGTTTACACATTACGCGTGAGTTTACTTATTCGGATAGCCATCGTAAGAATTGGAGACCATGAAACGCCACACAACGATTGTCGAGAGAATATTAGTTCTTTGCCATGCTGAGTTAACCCTACGGTCAATAACCAAAAAAGTATACGTAGATCAATAACCGTGGTACATTTGCACCCATTTAAAGATAGCGCTGTAATTCATTAAAAAATTGGACTATCGTGCGGTTTTCTTGTTTTAAGGGGACCCCCCATTCTCGGGGTCAAAATTTTTTTTGATTTAATTCGAATCTGCATTAATTCAAGAACGTCCCTATAAAATTTCAAGAGAAAATCTCAAGAACTCTTGAAGATATAGCCGATTTATTGTGTCAGCATCAAGCGACGGCTAAAGGGCTTCTCAAACTTTAAACGCGTTTTTTTCTTTTGTGAATGGCGGGCACGATAACTCAAAAACTATTGACCCAATCGATTCCAAATTTTTACACGTTTCTCTGTGAATGCATAGCTATCATAAGAACTGGCATAAAGCCAATCGGTGAAGATCTTCCTTATTTTTTAACTTGGTTTTTGGTAAAAAATCGGCGAATTTTTAAAAATATTTTTTCAAAGGCCCGCCATTTTGTTAATTTTAGAGAGAAGTCAATAATCCTAGTTCATTCGAGAGACAGACATGTGCTCTTTCTAACACCGTTAGAATTTTCGGATTCCGATGTTCCACTGGGGAGTTATCATGCCCGCCATCAAAAATAAGGACTTTTCTTTAATTACAAAAAACAATAACAAAAAAAAATTTTAAATTATTTTTCTTCTCTTTTAAATCTTCTTAACAAGCATTGGTATTGATTTACTAGCCCATTGAAAACCTTGAAAAATTAAAATCGAGAATGGAAGGGGTTCCCTTAAATAAGTCTGCACGGATCTGATCAAGATGTAGGAACTCAAAATATATATATACATTAAAAGAATCCAGGTTTAAATGAAATTCTATATAAAACAGTCATTTAAATTTCATTTGGGTTAAGCTTTCGAATGGGTTAAGCTTTTTTACTTATTTTTTGGTATGAATCTTACTTAGGTGTTCCCCAACACCTCTGCAAATTTTTGTGGCCCTACACAACACAGGTCCATCAGTGTGATTCGTGGAATTTAGAAACTACCTTCATTTTCCTTTGGTATACAGGTGCTTACACAGTTATTATTGCCAATTATTCACATTTTTTGATTTTAAGATTGTGATTTGCGCATTTTTAACATTCTTCATTATTTCAAAGCGTTATTTTATGTTAGTTTATATATGCACCTCAAACTAGATTTGTAATAAATCAATTCAATTCGATTATAGAAAAAGTTTCAAGTCAATGTGAAGAATAATTGGAAAATAACGGGCAATAATCTTTGTGTTAGTCCCAGTATACCAAGTGAAAACCAATGTAGTTTCTGATTTCCACGAGGGCGACTCGATGGCCCCATGTTGCCTAAGTCCACAATTTGCAGAGGTGTTGGGGAATACCTAAATAAGATCCCTGCAAGCCACTTTAAAATATTTTATTTCATTCTTTGTGATATTTTTAAATATTTAATTTGAGAAAAATTATGGAAATTTAAAAAAGTAAACAAATATTTTTAATACTTCAAAAATTCTGTGTTCTTATTTGGCGGAAATAATTCGCTTCAAATTTTATTAGTTACTGCTAATTGAAGTATATTCGCTTTGTTGAAAAAATAAACATACTTTGTCATTTAATTCTGTAAGTGACAGATACTTAAACATTCCACTGATGTTAGTTGAATTATAGACCTTCAAAACACGAAGTATGGTACTGTATCGGAAATGAATATTAAGGAATGTATTTCTTACAGAAGTAAAAAGAATTTTGCGCAGAGATTTATGCCCCATACATGTGAACATGAACATCCTAACTTATTATTTACAACTTAATAACGGTTTAAAGTCAATCTTCTCATGGTATATCAAGATACATATTGAATCAGATTTTGTTTACACATTACGCGTGAGTTTACTTATTCGGATAGCCATCGTAAGAATTGGAGACCATGAAACGCCACACAACGATTGTCGAGAGAATATTAGTTCTTTGCCATGCTGAGTTAACCCTACGGTCAATAACCAAAAAAGTATACGTAGATCAATAACCGTGGTACATTTGCACCCATTTAAAGATAGCGCTGTAATTCATTAAAAAATTGGACTATCGTGCGGTTTTCTTGTTTTAAGGGGACCCCCCATTCTCGGGGTCAAAATTTTTTTTGATTTAATTCGAATCTGCATTAATTCAAGAACGTCCCTATAAAATTTCAAGAGAAAATCTCAAGAACTCTTGAAGATATAGCCGATTTATTGTGTCAGCATCAAGCGACGGCTAAAGGGCTTCTCAAACTTTAAACGCGTTTTTTTCTTTTGTGAATGGCGGGCACGATAACTCAAAAACTATTGACCCAATCGATTCCAAATTTTTACACGTTTCTCTGTGAGTGCATAGCTATCATATGAACTGGGATAAAGCCAATCGGTGAAGATCTTCCTTATTTTTTAACTTGGTTTTTGGTAAAAAATCGGCGAATTTTCAAAAATATTTTTTCAAAGGCCCGCCATTTTGTTAATTTTAGAGCGAAGTCAATAATCCTAGTTCATTCGAGAGACAGACATGTGCTCTTTCTAACACCGTTGGAATTTTCGGATTCCGATGTTCCACTGGGGAGTTATCATGCCCGCCATCAAAAATAAGGACTTTTCTTTAATTACAAAAAACAATAACAAAAAAAAATTTAAATTATTTTTCTTCTCTTTTAAATCTTCTTAACAAGCATTGGTATTGATTTACTAGCCCATTGAAAACCTTGAAAAATTAAAATCGAGAATGGAAGGGGTTCCCTTAAATAAGTCTGCACGGATCTGATCAAGATGTAGGAACTCAAAATATATATATACATTAAAAGAATCCAGGTTTAAATGAAATTCTATATAAAACAGTCATTTAAATTTCATTTGGGTTAAGCTTTCGAATGGGTTAAGCTTTTTTACTTATTTTTTGGTATGAATCTTACTTAGGTGTTCCCCAACACCTCTGCAAATTTTTGTGGCCCTACACAACACAGGTCCATCAGTGTGATTCGTGGAATTTAGAAACTACCTTCATTTTCCTTTGGTATACAGGTGCTTACACAGTTATTATTGCCAATTATTCACATTTTTTGATTTTAAGATTGTGATTTGCGCATTTTTAACATTCTTCATTATTTCAAAGCGTTATTTTATGTTAGTTTATATATGCACCTCAAACTAGATTTGTAATAAATCAATTCAATTCGATTATAGAAAAAGTTTCAAGTCAATGTGAAGAATAATTGGAAAATAACGGGCAATAATCCTTGTGTTAGTCCCAGTATACCAAGTGAAAACCAATGTAGTTTCTGATTTCCACGAGGGCGACTCGATGGCCCCATGTTGCCTAAGTCCACAATTTGCAGAGGTGTTGGGGAATACCTAAATAAGATCCCTGCAAGCCACTTTAAAATATTTTATTTCATTCTTTGTGATATTTTTAAATATTTAATTTGAGAAAATTTATGGAAATTTAAAAAAGTAAACAAATATTTTTAATACTTCAAAAATTCTGTGTTCTTATTTGGCGGAAATAATTCGCTTCAAATTTTATTAGTTACTGCTAATTGAAGTATATTCGCTTTGTTGAAAAAATAAACATACTTTGTCATTTAATTCTGTAAGTGACAGATACTTAAACATTCCACTGATGTTAGTTGAATTATAGACCTTCAAAACACGAAGTATGGTACTGTATCGGAAATGAATATTAAGGAATGTATATCTTACAGAAGTAAAAAGAATTTTGCGCAGAGATTTATGCCCCATACATGTGAACATGAACATCCTAACTTATTATTTACAACTTAATAACGGTTTAAAGTCAATCTTCTCATGGTATATCAAGATACATATTGAATCAGATTTTGTTTACACATTACGCGTGAGTTTACTTATTCGGATAGCCATCGTAAGAATTGGAGACCATGAAACGCCACACAACGATTGTCGAGAGAATATTAGTTCTTTGCCATGCTGAGTTAACCCTACGGTCAATAACCAAAAAAGTATACGTAGATCAATAACCGTGGTACATTTGCACCCATTTAAAGATAGCGCTGTAATTCATTAAAAAATTGGACTATCGTGCGGTTTTCTTGTTTTAAGGGGACCCCCCATTCTCGGGGTCAAAATTTTTTTTGATTTAATTCGAATCTGCATTAATTCAAGAACGTCCCTATAAAATTTCAAGAGAAAATCTCAAGAACTCTTGAAGATATAGCCGATTTATTGTGTCAGCATCAAGCGACGGCTAAAGGGCTTCTCAAACTTTAAACGCGTTTTTTCTTTTGTGAATGGCGGGCACGATAACTCAAAAACTATTGACCCAATCGATTCCAAATTTTTACACGTTTCTCTGTGAGTGCATAGCTATCATATGAACTGGGATAAAGCCAATCGGTGAAGATCTTCCTTATTTTTTAACTTGGTTTTTGGTAAAAAATCGGCGAATTTTCAAAAATATTTTTTCAAAGGCCCGCCATTTTGTTAATTTTAGAGCGAAGTCAATAATCCTAGTTCATTCGAGAGACAGACATGTGCTCTTTCTAACACCGTTGGAATTTTCGGATTCCGATGTTCCACTGGGGAGTTATCATGCCCGCCATCAAAAATAAGGACTTTTCTTTAATTACAAAAAACAATAACAAAAAAAAAAATTTAAATTATTTTTCTTCTCTTTTAAATCTTCTTAACAAGCATTGGTATTGATTTACTAGCCCATTGAAAACCTTGAAAAATTAAAATCGAGAATGGAAGGGGTTCCCTTAAATAAGTCTGCACGGATCTGATCAAGATGTAGGAACTCAAAATATATATATACATTAAAAGAATCCAGGTTTAAATGAAATTCTATATAAAACAGTCATTTAAATTTCATTTGGGTTAAGCTTTCGAATGGGTTAAGCTTTTTTACTTATTTTTTGGTATGAATCTTACTTAGGTGTTCCCCAACACCTCTGCAAATTTTTGTGGCCCTACACAACACAGGTCCATCAGTGTGATTCGTGGAATTTAGAAACTACCTTCATTTTCCTTTGGTATACAGGTGCTTACACAGTTATTATTGCCAATTATTCACATTTTTTGATTTTAAGATTGTGATTTGCGCATTTTTAACATTCTTCATTATTTCAAAGCGTTATTTTATGTTAGTTTATATATGTTAGTTTATATATGCACCTCAAAAAAGTAAACAAATATTTTTAATACTTCAAAAATTCTGTGTTCTTATTTGGCGGAAATAATTCGCTTCAAATTTTATTAGTTACTGCTAATTGAAGTATATTCGCTTTGTTGCAAAAATAAACATACATTGTCATTTAATTCTGTAAGTGACAGATACTTAAACATTCCACTGATGTTAGTTGAATTATAGACCTTCAAAACACGAAGTATGGTACTGTTGTATTTCTTACAGAAGTAAAAAGAATTTTGCGCAGAGATTTATGCCCCATACATGTGAACATGAACATCCTAACTTATTATTTACAACTTAATAACGGTTTAAAGTCAATCTTCTCATGGTATATCAAGATACATATTGAATCAGATTTTGTTTACACATTACGCGTGAGTTTACTTATTCGGATAGCCATCGTAAGAATTGGAGACCATGAAACGCCACACAACGATTGTCGAGAGAATATTAGTTCTTTGCCATGCTGAGTTAACCCTACGGTCAATAACCAAAAAAGTATACGTAGATCAATAACCGTGGTACATTTGCACCCATTTAAAGATAGCGCTGTAATTCATTAAAAAATTGGACTATCGTGCGGTTTTCTTGTTTTAAGGGGACCCCCCATTCTCGGGGTCAAAATTTTTTTTGATTTAATTCGAATCTGCATTAATTCAAGAACGTCCCTATAAAATTTCAAGAGAAAATCTCAAGAACTCTTGAAGATAAAGCCGATTTATTGTGTCAGCATCAAGCGACGGCTAAAGGGCTTCTCAAACTTTAAACGCGTTTTTTTCTTTTGTGAATGGCGGGCACGATAACTCAAAAACTATTGACCCAATCGATTCCAAATTTTTACACGTTTCTCTGTGAGTGGATAGCTATCATATGAACTGGGATAAAGCCAATCGGTGAAGATCTTCCTTATTTTTTAACTTGGTTTTTGGTAAAAAATCGGCGAATTTTCAAAAATATTTTTTCAAAGGCCCGCCATTTTGTTAATTTTAGAGCGAAGTCAATAATCCTAGTTCATTCGAGAGACAGACATGTGCTCTTTCTAACACCGTTGGAATTTTCGGATTCCGATGTTCCACTGGGGAGTTATCATGCCCGCCATCAAAAATAAGGACTTTTCTTTAATTACAAAAAACAATAACAAAAAAAAAAATTTTAATTATTTTTCTTCTCTTTTAAATCTTCTTAACAAGCATTGGTATTGATTTACTAGCCCATTGAAAACCTTGAAAAATTAAAATCGAGAATGGAAGGGGTTCCCTTAAATAAGTCTGCACGGATCTGATCAAGATGTAGGAACTCAAAATATATATATACATTAAAAGAATCCAGGTTTAAATGAAATTCTATATAAAACAGTCATTTAAATTTCATTTGGGTTAAGCTTTCGAATGGGTTAAGCTTTTTTACTTATTTTTTGGTATGAATCTTACTTAGGTGTTCCCCAACACCTCTGCAAATTTTTGTGGCCCTACACAACACAGGTCCATCAGTGTGATTCGTGGAATTTAGAAACTACCTTCATTTTCCTTTGGTATACAGGTGCTTACACAGTTATTATTGCCAATTATTCACATTTTTTGATTTTAAGATTGTGATTTGCGCATTTTTAACATTCTTCATTATTTCAAAGCGTTATTTTATGTTAGTTTATATATGCACCTCAAACTAGATTTGTAATAAATCAATTCAATTCGATTATAGAAAAAGTTTCAAGTCAATGTGAAGAATAATTGGAAAATAACGGGCAATAATCTTTGTGTTAGTCCCAGTATACCAAGTGAAAACCAATGTAGTTTCTGATTTCCACGAGGGCGACTCGATGGCCCCATGTTGCCTAAGTCCACAATTTGCAGAGGTGTTGGGGAATACCTAAATAAGATCCCTGCAAGCCACTTTAAAATATTTTATTTCATTCTTTGTGATATTTTTAAATATTTAATTTGAGAAAAATTATGGAAATTTAAAAAAGTAAACAAATATTTTTAATACTTCAAAAATTCTGTGTTCTTATTTGGCGGAAATAATTCGCTTCAAATTTTATTAGTTACTGCTAATTGAAGTATATTCGCTTTGTTGAAAAAATAAACATACTTTGTCATTTAATTCTGTAAGTGACAGATACTTAAACATTCCACTGATGTTAGTTGAATTATAGACCTTCAAAACACGAAGTATGGTACTGTATCGGAAATGAATATTAAGGAATGTATTTCTTACAGAAGTAAAAAGAATTTTGCGCAGAGATTTATGCCCCATACATGTGAACATGAACATCCTAACTTATTATTTACAACTTAATAACGGTTTAAAGTCAATCTTCTCATGGTATATCAAGATACATATTGAATCAGATTTTGTTTACACATTACGCGTGAGTTTACTTATTCGGATAGCCATCGTAAGAATTGGAGACCATGAAACGCCACACAACGATTGTCGAGAGAATATTAGTTCTTTGCCATGCTGAGTTAACCCTACGGTCAATAACCAAAAAAGTATACGTAGATCAATAACCGTGGTACATTTGCACCCATTTAAAGATAGCGCTGTAATTCATTAAAAAATTGGACTATCGTGCGGTTTTCTTGTTTTAAGGGGACCCCCCATTCTCGGGGTCAAAATTTTTTTTGATTTAATTCGAATCTGCATTAATTCAAGAACGTCCCTATAAAATTTCAAGAGAAAATCTCAAGAACTCTTGAAGATATAGCCGATTTATTGTGTCAGCATCAAGCGACGGCTAAAGGGCTTCTCAAACTTTAAACGCGTTTTTTTCTTTTGTGAATGGCGGGCACGATAACTCAAAAACTATTGACCCAATCGATTCCAAATTTTTACACGTTTCTCTGTGAGTGCATAGCTATCATATGAACTGGGATAAAGCCAATCGGTGAAGATCTTCCTTATTTTTTAACTTGGTTTTTGGTAAAAAATCGGCGAATTTTCAAAAATATTTTTTCAAAGGCCCGCCATTTTGTTAATTTTAGAGCGAAGTCAATAATCCTAGTTCATTCGAGAGAATGAACACCGTTGGAATTTTCGGATTCCGATGTTCCACTGGGGAGTTATCATGCCCGCCATCAAAAATAAGGACTTTTCTTTAATTACAAAAAACAATAACAAAAAAAAATTTTAAATTATTTTTCGTCTCTTTTAAATCTTCTTAACAAGCATTGGTATTGATTTACTAGCCCATTGAAAACCTTGAAAAATTAAAATCGAGAATGGAAGGGGTTCCCTTAAATAAGTCTGCACGGATCTGATCAAGATGTAGGAACTCAAAATATATATATACATTAAAAGAATCCAGGTTTAAATGAAATTCTATATAAAACAGTCATTTAAATTTCATTGTAGCTTTCGAATGGGTTAAGCTTTTTTACTTATTTTTTGGTATGAATCTTACTTAGGTGTTCCCCAACACCTCTGCAAATTTTTGTGGCCCTACACAACACAGGTCCATCAGTGTGATTCGTGGAATTTAGAAACTACCTTCATTTTCCTTTGGTATACAGGTGCTTACACAGTTATTATTGCCAATTATTCACATTTTTTGATTTTAAGATTGTGATTTGCGCATTTTTAAAATTCTTCATTATTTCAAAGCGTTATTTTATGTTAGTTTATATATGCACCTCAAACTAGATTTGTAATAAATCAATTCAATTCGATTATAGAAAAAGTTTCAAGTCAATGTGAAGAATAATTGGAAAATAACGGGCAATAATCTTTGTGTTAGTCCCAGTATACCAAGTGAAAACCAATGTAGTTTCTGATTTCCACGAGGGCGACTCGATGGCCCCATGTTGCCTAAGTCCACAATTTGCAGAGGTGTTGGGGAATACCTAAATAAGATCCCTATCAAAAAATAATTTAATAAGCCTAACCCATTCAAAAGCTACTGTTTAGCTCGGAGGGGCTCCGCCGAAGGGAGTCGATACGACGAATGTGTGGAGCAGTGGACCGTAGGGGAGGGGTGTAGTGAGACCGTTAAAATAGAGAAAAGAAATAAAAATACAATAGTTTTCAATGTAAATAATTCAATGTTTATTTGGTTGGTTGAGTAGTGGTAAACAATATTACCTTTGGCAACGATATGCCTGTGCGCAACGATATGCCTGTGCGCAACGATATGCGCGATGTCTGTCCGAATGACAGTATGGTACTCCTTGATGCTTAAAGGAGGCGGCAAAACCAAGTGACAAATAATTATTAGTTAAAACGTCAAAAGCGCTAACCCAAGGTTGCAAGAAACCGTAGCGCATACATTTTAACTAATAATTGATGATCACAACAGGGGTCAATAAAACGTAGTATTTATATACAATTCTAAATTAAACATTATTATAAACATAAAGAATATTATTCAGATTTGTATTTATTTGCCATACTTCCTAAAATTGCAACTTTGCGCATTCGGCGCAAAGTATTGTTGTCAAAAGTCAAATCTCTGACGTTTTGTTGTTTACGCGCCCGCCTTTGCATCAGGCTGTCTAGAATAAAGCGTCAAACTACGCTTGATGGATTTCGTCCACTAAGCTAGCACAGATCATACCAACACAAATTGTAATAAAAAGGTAATATTGTTTACGACAATAAAACGCCAATATTCTATTGGACAAATTCTAATATAATTGTGTTTTACTTTATTTGGGTTTTTATTTTTATATTCCCTACTTAAACATTTGGTCCGATCGAACCGGATTATACGATTAGCATTATTGCCTTTACGAGGAACTTAAACATTGCAACAACAAACTCTATCTAACCTTCTACAAGGTATTGTCATCAAAACACAAAACACTGTGATCAATTATCACATATTCACATAAAGGTACGTACCGAACTTACAGTGAGTGTTTTGTTATATTTTACATTGCACATATTGAACTTAACCTAAGGTTGTCAACAGCAATAGTTACGCGATAGAATTTACTTCATTTCTCTTTAATAACATTCATTACGTACGACTCTCATCATTTCTTTTCGAGAATTAGTGTGGTGTAAATCAGTGTGGTGATAAGTGTTTTTTACAAAAACAATTTGTTAACAGTGATCAACTACGTTCATCGCACAAAAGAGAAAAGAAAAAGCAACAACATTAAATACACGTTGCCGCTGTAATAGTAACAAACATCAACACAATAAAAACCACACTGATTAGTGAAGTCAATTCTTGGTTGTTCGTTACATGAGTAGTCAGTAACCACCAACGCATCACATTAAAGTGGGTTGTATAAAAAATAAAATTTATAATTGAAAATATTTATTTTAAAATTTTAATTAAAATTAAAAAAATATAAAATTATATAACAGTATTTCCGATACACTGAAAAAATACGTGTGTTTTACGACACACTGAGAGAAAATTCGGAAAATAAATTCTTATACTTTTTAATATAATTTCGCGTATTTTTATATTTAAATATATATTGTTCGTGCCGATTCCGATACATTGAAAAAAGAGTTTACTGCTCAATTTTGAATATAGTAAATATATAAAAAATTTTGGATTTTTTACGAAATCGATTTGTCTCCGCTATTGAAATAAAATAATCTACGTTTTTAATGGATCAATTAATTATAAAATTATTATAAAACAATTTAATTATAAAACAAACTTGCATTCCGTGCATAGATAATTTCGCGTATTAATATAATTTCGCGTATTTTTATATTTAAATATATATTGTTCGTGCCGATTCCGATACATTGAAAAAAGAGTTTACTGCTCAATTTTGAATATAGTAAATATATAAAAAATTTTGGATTTTTTACGAAATCGATTTGTCTCCGCTATTGAAATAAAATAATCTACGTTTTTAATGGATCAATTAATTATAAAATTATTATAAAACAATTTAATTATAAAACAAACTTGCATTCCGTGCATAGATAAAAATATACAATCCATTTACATTTCTATTGAATTGATTTTGATATAATTCCATAAAATGCCGCTTACTCCTTTAGATTTCTTTATCAGAGCCACTGATGATCTAATTAAATTTGATGCAAATTACTCTTCCTCACGGGATGACGATTTAGATGTGTATTCCCTTGAAGTACAAGGATCTGAATCAAGAGAATTATGGAGTAAAGTGAAGGACAGGTATGAACATTGTGCGAGTTACCTTCAAACTTCGGATGACGCATGCTCGGACGACATGACTTCAGCTGACAGCAAGTACGATGTCGCCTATAAAGCTTATGTTCAATAAATAGAAAAATAGATCAAATTCGAGCTACGCAGAAGACCAAAATTTCCGAAAACCTTAACCTCTTTTCAGGTGTTACGCACCAAACAGAAAATTATGTCGAGATTTCGTCTCCATCCTTAAATAATACTTTACTTCATAGTATAAATTTTCCCCCATGTGACATAGACATATTTAATGGTGATTTTCAGTCTTGGCCTACATTTAGAGATTTATTTTCCGCAGTGTACATAAATAATGCTCGGCTTAGCGACATAGAAAAATTGTGTCATTTAGTAATGAAAACTAGCGGTGAGGCGCGAGATATTGTTTCCAAATCTCCATTCACTCATAAAAGTTTTAATTTAGCATGGAAAGCCTTGAGAGAAACTTATGACAACGTCCGTATTCTCGTTAATAACCAAATCAAGTCTCTTTTTGACCTTCCGGTCATAGAAGCCGAAACTAGTTCCGATTTGAAAAAATTACAACGCGGAATAAATGGATGCATTTCTGCTATGTCAATCTACGACATTTCAACTGAAAGCTGGGACCCTATTTTAGTTTTTATTTGCCTTCATAGGCTTCCAAGATGCACTGTAACATTGTGGGAACAAACTGTTAAAGATAAATCCGCTTTGTCAACGTGGAAAGATTTGGATTCCTTTCTTACGGAAAGAATTCAAACCCTTACATGCCTTCGTGATATAAAAGGCATAGATACCACGGAAAGTTTAGATAATATTAGTAATATTGCACATTCTCCGAATGCTGCTAAATTTAATAGTCCAAGTTTTTCCTCTCTAAAACATTTTGTTATCTGAGAATTAAACATAAGCTCTAGTTTTGGTTTACAGTCACGATCTACGTCGTCCACTCCTACACACTCGGCTACGCCAATTAGAAGTACAAATCATACTACTCCAGTTTCGAATACGGTATCTATCACAAGACCTCCAAACATTCTGTCGTGTAACGCACAGGAATTTTTTCCAACTAGAATAGAATAGGTCTGGTTAAACAATTACTTAAATTTTTCTAAGGACTTCAATTGAAAGACAAGTTGTCGCCTTCCTAAACATTGCTCAATGACAATTTCCGTTGTCTGATTAACTGTCTACGACATTTCATATGCAAACAGTCTAAATTGGTAAAAGCATTTAACGATTACGTCGCCAAACCTTTGTAATTGTCTAAACATATTTAAGTAAAATCACCTTACAGGTAAAATCCATGGTATATTGTTATTGCAATACCTTATGTTTTTAAAATGTATTATGTTTTTTATATACGAATGCACGTTTGCTTAATTCATTTGTCTACATCAACTATCGGCACCATTAATAGTCAATCTCCTTCGGATATCGTTTTAGTTGAATTAATCATTATACTTCCTGTATAAAACGCGATATTGGAACGGATGATCTGTGGCACATCGACACGAACAACTTCCTGCCATTTCGTGGTTATTAGGCCGTTTTACAAATCTCGAAATACGACCTGTGGTTAAGTTGTTCCCTCTAAACATTAAACTCTTCTCTCTTTCTCGTAGATAAGGAAATATAAGTAAGATTTTTAAGATTCCTTACTGAGGATGACGTCCGCAAGTCTAGGAATGAAACATATTTACTACCTTCGATTTTCGATACTATCTATAGCTTTGTCAGCGTTAACGGTGATGCTCATAGAGTGAATCGGCTGAATCCTTGCACATTAAAAGATTAACGGTGATGCTCATTGAGTGGATCAGCATGAATTCTTGCACCTTAAAACGTTTTCGGTGATGCTCATAGAGCGGATCACATTAGATCGTTGCACCTTACAATACTACAGATATATCGAAAATGGACTCCAATCGGCAGTCAACTGAAAAATACTAATTTTATGCTTCCTTCGAGGTCAATCTTCTATTGTCCTCGCTGCTCTACGAGCGCCAATTTGCACAGCATAAATATATTTGAAAAAATTAAAAGAAAAAAGTTATTAAAATGTCCACTACTGACGGTAACGCCTTTTTATTTCAATATTTTATTGAGATCAATATATTTCTTTTATCTTTGCAACATAGCTGGATGTTGCAACGGCGGCGGCAATGTTCAATTAAGAATATTATTCAGATTTGTATTTATTTGCCATACTTCCTAAAATTGCAACTTTGCGCATTCGGCGCAAAGTATAGTTGTCAAAAGTCAAATCACTGACGTTTTGTTGTTTACGCGCCCGCCTTTGCATCAGGCTGTCTAGAAAAAAGTGTCAAACTACGCTTGATGGATTTCGTCCACTAAGCTAGCACAGAGCATACCAACACAAATTGTAATAAAAAGGTAATATTGTTTACGACAATAAAACGCCAATATTCTATTGGACAAATTCTAATATAATTGTGTTTTACATTATTTGGGTTTTTATTTTCATATTCCCCACTTAAAAAGCTACAAATAAATTATAATCATTGTTTTAGATAGATTACCATTTAAACATGGTTTTAAATGTACATTCTTTTAACGTATATATAATTAAAGTTCCTACATCTAGATCAGATCCGTGCAGACTAATTTAAAACAAACAATTGAAAAAACGTTAAGTACGGCCGGGCCGAACTTTGGATACCCTCCACCATAGATATACTGACAGGTACTAGAACTGAAAATATAGGGAACATACCAAAAAGTGGACCTATACCGACATTTCTAAAAAGGAATTATGTAAACAAAAATAAAAAATTCAGAAAATTTTAATGGATAATTATACCTTCAGATTTATCGATATTGAGGGTGTATACACTTTAACACGGTGAAAATTTGACTAATCGAAATGTTGGTTCTAGACCCCATGTTTCTTTGGACCAAATCCGTTTCAAAAAAATTAGATTTCATCCAAACTTTGTCCATCTTATAATTTCTTCCACTTCTTCTGGAACCTCCATACAGGGGCTAGGTCTAAATGCGGGTTATAGTTCATTATCGAACCTTACGTTCTACTTGTTTATCTCGATAGACTTAGAACCAAACTCAAAACGCGGAACAAATCAGATAACCATTTTAATATAAAAAAGAGGGTTATATGAGGACTACCCCAAAATGGGGGCGAATATTAATAATTTTTGGTAGGGAGATTTGGTACCATATACGACTACAAAATACCAATTTGCAGCAAATTCGGTTGAAAAACGCGCTCAAGAACCCCAAAATACCGAAAATTGGTGGTACCCTTATATGGGGGCTATCCGAAAAAATGGACCTATATTCATAATTTTTTGTGGAGAGATTTGGGACCTATTAAGAACTCAAACTACTAAATTACAGCTAATTCGGCGGAAAAATACGATCAAAATCCCCAAAATATTGAACATTAGGAGGTACCGTTATATGGGGGCTACCAGAAAAAGTGGACCTATATTTATAATTTTTGTGGAGACATTTAGTACCCAATAAGAACCCAATGTAGCAAATTTCAGCGAATTCGGTTGAAAAACGCGCTCAAGAACCCCAAAATACCGAAAATTGAGGGTACCGTTATATGGGGGCTACCGGAAGAAATTGACCTATATTTATAATTTGTAGTATAGAGATTTGCTACCCAATAAGAACTCAAGGTACCGAATTTCAGCGAATTCGGACGAAAAATGCGATCAAACCCCCCAAAATACCGCAAAATTAGGGGTACCCTTATATAGGGGCTATCCGAAAATAAGGACCCATATTTATAACTTTCAGCGGAGAGATTTGCTACCCAATAAGAACTCAATATACCAAATTTCAGCGAATTCGGTTGAAAAATGCGCTCAAGAACCCCAAAATACCGAACATTTGGGGGTACCCTTATATGGGAGCTATGACTAAACGTGGACTGATAAAGCCCATCATCGAACTTGACCTGCCTGCAGACAAAAGACGACTCTATGCTAAATTTTGGCGATCTATCTCAATTCGTTTAGACGCTAGAGTGATTACAACAGACGGACATGGCTATATCGTCATAGAATTTCACGCTGATCAAGAATATATATACTTTATAGGGTCGGAAATGATTATTTCGATGCGTTTCAAACGGAAAAACAAAACTAATATACCCTCCATACTACGGTGGAGGGTATAAAAATTGGACTATCGTCCGGCCATGTCCGTCTGTCTGTTGTAATCACTCTAGCGTCTAAACGAATTGAGATACAGCCTCAAAATTTAGCATAGGGTCGTCTTTTGTCTGCAGGCGGGTCAAGTTCGAAGATGGGCTATATCGGTCCACGTTTAGGCATAGCTCCCATATAAGGGTACCCCCCAAATTTCGGTATTTTGGGGTTCTTGAGCGTGTTTTTCAACCGAATTCGCTTAAATTTGGTACTTTGAGTTCTTATTGGGTAGCAAATCTGCCCACTAAAAATTATAAATATAGGTACATTTTTTCGGACAGCCCCCATATAAGGGTACCACCAATTTTCGGTATTTTGAGGTTCTTGAGCGCGTTTTTCAGCCAAATTCGCTGAAATTTGGTACTTTGAGTTCCTATTGGGTACCAAATCTCTCTACTAAAAATTATAAATATAGGTCAATTTTTTCTGGTACCCCCCATATAACGGTACCCCTCAATTTTCGGTATTTTGGGGTTCTTGAGCGCGTTTTTCAACGGAATTCGCTGAAATTTGCTACATTGGGTTCTTATTGGGTACTTAATGTCTCCACAAAAAATTATAAATATAGGTCCACTTTTTCTGGTAGCCCCCATATAACGGTACCTCCTAATTTTCAATATTTTGGGGATTTTGATCGTATTTTTCCGCCGAATTAGCTGTAATTTAGTAGTTTGAGTTCTTAATAGGTCCCAAATGTCTCCACAAAAAATTATAAATATAGGTCCATTTTTTCGGATAGCCCCATATAAGGGTACCCCCAATTTTCGGTATTTTGGGGTTCTTGAGCGCGTTTTTCAACCGAATTTGCTGCAAATTGGTATTTTGTAGTCGTATATGGTACCAAATCTCCCTACCAAAAATTATTAATATTCGCCATCATTTTGGGTAGTCCTCATATAACCCTCTTTTTTATATTAAAATTGTTATCTGATTTGTTCCGCGTTTTGAGTTTGGTTCTAAGTCTCTGATGTAATCATTTCACCTGTGGAGGATATCGAGATAAACAAGTAGAACGTAAGGTTCGATAATGAACTATAACCCGCATTTAGACCTAGCCCCTGTATGGAGGTTCCAGAAGAAGTGGACCGATATTCCCCATTTTCGAATTTGAATTAAGATTGGAAGAAATTATAAGATGGACAATGTTTGGATGAAATCTAATTTTTTGAAACGGATTTGGTCCAAAGAAACATAGGGTCTAGAACCAATATTTCGATTAGTCACATTTTCACCGTGTTAAAGTGTATACACCCTTGTTAAGGCGCCGAAATTGCGTTTCGAAGGGAAAGAAATAAAACACGAACGTTTTAGTTTCTGATTCCAGAATTTTATTGATAAATTAAATATAAATAATAATA